>NC_058132.1:442751684-442784967 GCF_016433145.1 Gracilinanus agilis
CCCCCCCCCCCCATTGCCCACCCTTACCACTCTTCTGCCTTGGAGTCAACCAAGACAGAAGGTAAGGGTTTTTAAAAAATTAAAAAAATAAAAAATAAAATAAGAGGTGAGGTTGCTTAGAGCCTTCTTCTGTTATTACATAAGGTTTGGTAACAAAAACTATCTCGTTTCAAATTACCTTTGTAAAAGTGGAAACGGGATATTTTTTGGAGAAAGGACAGTCCTGAGATGTCAAGAATTGCCCTAAACAGATATTTAGCCTTGAGCTTGGATTCTGAAAACTTTTCCGTTCCTGGATCTTTGTAACCTTGGAGTTATGGCAAGGAATCTATTTCATTAAATGACTCAATATATTAACATAGGAAATATTCCTACTGAATGTCCCAATATGTAAACTATTATTTTGCAAATTTTCTTTAGCTAATTTTTATCAATATGTTAATTAATAAAAGTTTTTGATTCAAAACAAATTAGGGAGGTAGGTCTAATGCTCTATAATCTGCTCTGGTTGATTAAGGAGTTTCTTTTACATTTTAAAAGAATTGAGAAGCATAAATGCTTTTTAAAATCTCTTCATTGGCCAGTCAGGGTCTGAAAGGGGAATACCTTTTACAAGGTACAAATGCACCATTTTAGACATCTAAAAGAAATTGTCCCTGTTTCCTGCCTCTTACTTCTGAAAATGCAACTATTAGAAGTCTGAAATGAATAAAATCTTATATCTTGTTATCTTTGTTATCAGCCCTTTATATCCAATCAAAGTTCATTAAATGGGCTGGTGGGACTTAATTGATTCAAGAATCCAAATATTCTGCAAATGATACCTAAAAGCAAATGTATTAAGGTTGAAGACAGTTACATTCTGCAGTTCTAATAGTATATTTTTAATATTTTATAAGTGGAATATGGACAAGAAAGTAAATTATCCTTCAATCAATTAATAAACATTTATTAAGAACCTACAATTTGCCAGGCACTGGGGATACAAAAAGAGACAAAAACATTCTCTGCCCTCAAGGAGCTTAAAGTCTAAAGGGAGAGATAAAGTAAGCTATATGTAGGATAAATAGGAAATAATTAACAGAGGAAAGGCACTAAATTTAATAGGAGTTGGATAGGCTTTCAGGTAAAAGACAAGATATTAGTTGGGATTAAAGGAATCCAGAAAAATCAATAGGTAGAATTGAGGAGGGAAGGTATTCCAAAAGGGGTAATAACCAGAGAAAATGCCCTTAGCTGAGGTATAGTGTTTGTTTTGAGTATAGCCAGGAGGTCAGTTTCACTGGATCAGAGAGTTCATGGAGGAGAGTAAGGTGTAATAAGGCTGGAAAGGTAGAAGGAGGAAAAGGCTATGAATGACTCTGAATGTTTAATGGAGCATTTTGTATTTGATTCTGGAGGTAAATACAGAGTCACTGTAGATTATGGAGAAGAGAGGGGAAATGAACAGGCCAGGGCTTTAAGAAAATCCTTTGGTGCCTGAATGGAGGAGGAATTGGCATGAGGAGAGACTTGGGACATCAGACCCACCAGCAGTTTAATACATTAGTCCAGGTATGAGCTATTAGGTCCTGCTTAGAGGAGAAAGGGACATATTTGAAAGATGATGCAGAGGTGAAATTGATAGGCTTTGGCAACAAATTAGATATAAAATTTGAAAGATAGTGAAGGAAAAAATTAAACTCTAGGTTGTAAGCCTCAGGGATTATAGGAACATTTGCATGTTTTTTTGTTTTGGGGTGATGGCTTAAGGAAAAATAAGGTGTTTGGGGCAAGTTTAGTTTAAGATATCTCTCAGATATCTACTCTGAGAGGTTTGAAAGGTAGCTGGAGTTCCAAGATTGGAGGATAGCAGAGAGGGCAGGACAGGATAGGTACATTTGCATAGAGATGGTAATTATTGAAGGAGATCCCATGTAATGTAATGTCACTTGAACAAGTAGAGGGGTTAGCCTTGTCCAGGATTAAGGTTACTTCATCATATAAGACATGGGAAGATTAGTCAACAGGCTTGAAATTTATATCAAATTTAAATAAAAAATCTTTACTTGGTATTCATGAAATATTCCTCATATTTATTTCAGCACCTCAAGGACCCACAATTTCTTTGGTGTACATATACTCCCATCAATGCATAGAGGAAATTCATCCCATTCTAATCACCAATGGCAGTTTATGAGCAAGTTTAGGCCTTCAGCATCACTGGGTGGAATGTTATGTGGGTATCATTTTGGCAATCATAGATATTTATGGCCCTCCAGTCAAAAACCATGCTGGCCTGCAGCTCCTCATTTTTTTCAGTGCAACTTCTCCTTCAGGCTTAGGTTTGAAAACAGAAGGTATACAGACCAACAAATACTTTAAGTTAAGTGTCTGCTTTACCACTGCTATGTATTTCTTTCCCTTGGCAACTTATAACTCACTAGGAATGAATTTATGGGTCCCAAATAAATTCAAGAAAAGTTCAGAAGCCCTAGTAGCATCTCTCTGAAATATGAAATTTTCCACTTCTAAATTATAGTTCATTTTCCATTGATGCATCTGTCTGTAATCCCTCCTAACATGTAAATAATAATCAAATTGGATTAGAATCACTGTCCAGGGTTTTTTTTTTTTAAATGTTTGGGAAATAGGCTTCAATTAAAAGCAAATGACGAAAACACAGTTTTTATATACCAGCTCCATTAATAACCAGAAAGGAAATGACTACTTTTTTCTTTTAAATTAAGAGGTACAAGGGTTTATTTTCATCATGGTAGAGTGAATTCCCAGGTGAGGCAGAGAAACGGGGAAGAACCAGACTCCATTAACGCATTGAATGTCTTTCTTACTATTTTGGGGGCTAAATGTCCCTGCCTCACTTTTCTCATTGGAGCCTACTCCAAACAGTCTTTAATCCAGACATGTTTTCCTTATTGTGGTGATTATTTTACTTTACTCTGACCTAGACCTGAGGAACCTGCTGCATCATTTCTCTGCCTTGGACACCATCACTAGCTCCTTCACTGAAGACTATCTCAGGGTCAAAATCAAAGTTTCTCAGGAATGGAGAAGTGATTGCTGAGTAATGTTTATATTAAAGCACATGTATTCTGGATCACTTCTCTGAGATTTACACCCAAGAACGGATCTTACCATGGTAGCCAACCTTCTGGTGACAGATCTACAAATTTAGTAAGGCTTGTGCTGTATGACAAAACATTTAATACATACCAACTCAATCCTGACACCATTCTACAGTGCTAGAACCACTGTCTTGTATAGCACTGGAGAATGCAAGATCAATGCCATTCTATGATGAATTGTTTGAGTAAAGCTTTAGTGAAAGATCAAATTTACAGTAATTATAATCTAGATATTTAACATAGAGTCATTGTTGTTTTTTTAATCATTTAAAGTCTTCCTTAATATAAGTGAAAAGTCAGTAATGTATTTCACTGCATCATCATCAGATATTTTTAACAGAGCTTACAATTAATGCTTCTTCTAAGTATATCACATTTCTTGGGCAGTGACATCATGGATCTAATAATCTCTTTTCAATTATCACCCTTTTTCACTTTGAAGGTACTTGAGAAATCCATTCTTGGTTTAAAAAAAAAACATAGTTCAGTATTGGGAACAGACTCCTGTCATAGTGGTAGAGATAATTACAGCTGTCAGTCCTTTCAACATGAGAAAACAATATCATTTCCACATTACAAGAAGCAGATTGTAAGCATTTAAATGAGAAAAAATAACAGCATTCATTTGATGGACGGTTCTGTGATTATTCACATAGTAAACTTGGGTCATTCAGCTGAATATCTAGTTTTACATATGAGTATTTAGGAAGACCCAAGTTTACATGCAATGATGATAGCTCTTATACAGATGGTAAAACAAAGAGCAGTTCTAAGCATCTTATCAGCAGAAGGGAATGCTGAGTTGGAGCAGCAGTTTAAGGAAACTTGTCTTAACTGCTTTCATATGAGTTTGTGTTGTTCATGAAAGAACTTCCTTTGTATCTGGGTGTTCTGCACATCTGGTTTATTTGTATGTTAGAAATCAACTATTTTGTTTTACAAAACAAGAAAGCAGTTGAAACTGAAAAAATGTTGAAATGTAAAGTGGGTGGTAAGTTCTTTTGTTGTTGTTAAGTGTCTTTTCAGTGGAGAATTTTTAGATGCTGTGATGACTTTTTTTGTTTTTAGTTTTGGCAAAATAAGAGCAAATCTCAAGGCTAAGAACAACTAGAAAACTGGAATTGGAGGAAGAGGGTTGTTGTTTTTTTGTTTTTGTTTTTTTTTTCCCCTGCTTATATTCAAAGGAAATTTTAGGGAAAACTAAAGGCAATTTGTATTTCTACAACTCAGTCACTCTAATGGGTATACCAAAACCATTATTCCTTTTAAAACATTTACATTTTAAAATAATGTGTTTTTACATGTCTTCATTTTCCTCTTTATCCATCAATACATTCTTTGAAACAACAAAAAGAAAAACATATACAGAAAGCAATCACACAAAATTATTTAGCATAACAACCAAATCCAACTGCATATATGATATTCTATACATGTCTTCAAAGAAAGTAGGAAGGGTAAATTTTCTTATGTCTATTTCTGGATCAAGATTCTAGACCTATTATTCTTACATGTTGTATGCAATTCTTATTTTTTAAAAAAGCTTTTTATACAAGCCCACTATTTTTATTATTGTTATATTTTTTGTTTATTTTTCTCCACTAGAATAAATATAGCCAGATGGCCTTAAAAATCAGGACACCTATTTTTGCCTGGATATATTTCAAAATTGACACCGTATCAGTGCACAAGTAGAGCTAGATAATGTGGCAAAAAACCAAGCACTCTGTTTCTTAATATTTTCAGTGGAAAGATGACTTGATCAAAGTTGAAGGTGTACAATATATGCTCATATCCATTTCTGGTTTTCTGATATTTAAGAATAAAATCCTGATGAGGTGAGAAGTTCTATTGGGATGAGAGCCAGGAAACTATTGTACTATAGTCCCACGTAACAGTCTCCCTAACTCTCTCACTATTCCTCTTATTCTAAAGAATTTTTTAAGTGTATGAGATAGAATAGTTGGCTAATTGTCTCTAAATGTATCTTTGAAGTTAATTATTTTAGATATTTCTAAATTGAAACAATTTGTTATCTTGACTATGTAAATGAACTCTATGAGAAGACAGATGACTACACTGAAAGTTACCCCAACCTCTACCCTCTTATGAAGAATAGAAATGTCAAGTGTAGACTGATAATATAAATAACTAAATTCACCAATCTTCTTGTTTACAAAACTATAGGAGAACAGGATCAGTTGAATGCTGATGTCAGAGGCCAGATTGCAGAGGGTTTAGAAGAGAAGAGAGGAAGTAGAGACAATAAGTATAGCTGACTTTTTCAAGGAGTTGGGCTGAAGTGAGGAGAGATATAGGCCTGTTTCTATCATGGATTATAGAATAGATTTTTGAAAAATTTTGGAGTGCTTGTAAAGTAGCAATAATGGAAACAGTAGATAGAGAAAAATTCACAGAGGGTGAAATAATTTAGTGGGCATGATGATCTATTGGAGAAGACAAGAGGATATAGGGTCAAGAGTTGATTAAGGAGAGTTGACCTCAATAAGGAGAAGGGCCAATTGTATAACAGAGACTGAAGGAAAGGAGGAGATTATGGGAGATGGTTTCAGTGAGTTAAGAGATAAGAAGGAAAGAAGAAGGAGTCATGGAGAATTTCTTTGACTTTTTTTCAGTAAAGAATCTAACAAAATCCTTAGCTGAGAGAATGCCAGGAAGAAGTGTTATGGTGCATTTGAGGACAGAAGAGAATTTTTGGTCCAGATATAATAAAGAATCAATTATGGAGGAGTAAAAGGATTTCTGTTCTTCTGTAAGGGATGAGTTGAAATTAGATAACATATGTTTTTAGTGTACCCTTTTGGCATTGTTTCATGCTTTCCTCCAACTTCATTCAGTGGCAAGTGAATAGGAAGAAAATAGGCCAAATAGACTATTGCTGGAGTTTTCTAAGGAATAAGCAATAAATAGATCAAGTTAAGATTTTGGTAGTAGAGCTGAATTGGTTCACTATTCAGGGCTAGAGGGACTGATGACAAAGAACAGTTTTAGTAATAGTAAAGGAACAGGGAGGAAGAAATAACAGATTATGATCAGATTAAAGGACTTTAGGAGTTTTAAATATGGAAATGTCATATTCCTGGTGGCAGGAACATGGGTATGAAAAGCTTTACGTATAGATATGGTTGAATAGCAGGGTTGGTCATGGGAGCTGAGTAGATTGTGGAACTGCAAAGTTAGGATATTTGAAAGAACATCATCATGTATGTAGAAGTTTCCTATGAAGAAGGCAGGTTTTGGGGTAGAAAAGGAGACTATAGGCTAATCACTGACATTGAAAAAAGGGGAGAGAATATCTTGGAAGGCAGAACTTAATGGTTACTAGAATCTGGATTGGGGGATATAGTTGGATAGATCAGATCTTAAGGAGTCATAGTTTGATGGGTTATGTCCAGAAATGGCTAAGGGGAACAAGGAGTATTTTGACACCCTCACTGTGTTTAGTGAGTTGAGTTGATGGCAAGGTATGAAACAAGGTGCAACTAGTACTGGCAAATAAAACAAAAGGATGCAGACCATACAGGAAAAGTCATATATTTGGGTCAAGAGTTGCAAGAAGCATGAGAGGAAGAAGTCTAAAATGGAAAGAAAGGCATTAATCATGGAGTAGTACTTCCAGAGAATACAGTGGCAGGGGTGGGAAAATCTGGGGTGGGACACTGTGGGGAGGTAACATTGAGGTGGAAAGGAATATAGGAGCAGACTATAGGATTTGGGGAAATCGTTCTTCAAAAGGTGGGATTTCGTTATACCTGGCATAGAGGGGGAGGAGAGGATGGAAGTATTAGTATTTAACAGTATATCAGTAAAGGAGACAAGATCTGCTGATTAGAAGATTTAGGTTCATAGGAAGCCTTTAAGGACTCAGCCTGCACCTTAACTACAGAGTCAGAAATCTGGTAGAGATGTGACAGGGATATCTAGAGCTAATATAATCCCTATATTTATAGTTTAAAACGATCCTTATAATAATGAACCTTATTATTAGGTTATAAGGTAAATGTCATATCTTTGCCAGACTCCAAATGCATTGAAAATTCAATGAAAAATCCACTAAATTGTTAATCTATGTTGATAACTGCCCAAACAAATAAATACTTCAATTAATATTCATTATTGAAATTCTGTCTAACTGTAACAATGATATGGGCTAAGCTTGTGACTTCATTGACACAGGGGACTCCCAGATGAGGAAACTCCCTTTATTGGTGCTAGTCAGCATCTTTTCTACAATATTTAGTCTTAGAGCCCTGAGAAGTTGAGTGACAAATAGAAAAGATGGGATCAGAACCAGATTTTGTTGGCTTTGAGACGAGTTACTCAACTTTTGCACCACACTGTTTCTCTGTAATAGTATTTATAATTTTGTAATGCCATTAGTATTTTCTCAACGATTTGATATTCTATGCTTAGTCTTTTTTAAGTCAAAGTAATTTAACCTGCATATTAATAATAATTTACATCAGAACAACTCCTTGTCCATCATTTAACTAGTTGTGATATTTGTTAAGAGCCATCATGCCTTATCAGGAAAAACATTCAGAAACCAGCTAACCTTTGTTTATGTATTAATTTCTTTACTTTTTTCTAAATGGAGCAGAGTTGTTCATTAAGGTGGGGAGATGAGTCAAGAGTGGAATTAATAGGGGGCAGCTGGGTAGCTCAGTGGAGTGAGAGTCAGGCCTAGAGACAGGAGGTCCTAGGTTCAAACCCGGCCTCAGCCACTTCCCAGCTGTGTGACCCTGGGCAAGTCACTTGACCCCCATTGCCCACCCTTACCAATCTTCCACCTATGAGACAATACACCGAAGTACAAGGGTTTAAAAAAAAAAAGAGTGGAATTAATAGTGTTGGGATTTTTAAGATCATAATGACTCAATATACTTAGAATTCATTTAAGAAAAGTTGAGTAATCCTATCTGAAGCAGTAGTTTTATCTCAGAAATTACAACTAACCTTAAAAATATATATGAATATATATGAATACCTAAAATTGTAATATGATTTTTAATTTTAATTTTTAAATTTTAATATGATTATTTTAATACTATGTATATATGTATAATCATTGAGCTGCTGGGAAACTGAGAAATGGCATTCCATTAAGGTTCCAAACTCTGACCTGTGGCAGAATCTGGGGTGGGGAGAGTCAGCAACAATATCCTCTATCCACTCAGTCTACTGTGTTGTAAGAAGGTTCAAAATAATTTTAAAGATATAGATAACTCTCGCCTAGAACAATTAATGTGAAGATATAGCATTTAAAATGGGATTCCTCACTCAGCTCCTTAAAATTAAGTTTTGCCTTCTTTAGGAACAACTATCCCAGAAGAGTAGCTTCTGTCTTTCTAACTAAAAGTAAGATAAGTAGTATATCTCCCAATGGGGTTCATTAGTTTCTCCCCATATAGGATCACATAGCCTTGGTTATAGTCTCTCCTGAATCTTCCTTATCCTAATTGAATTGAATTGAATTGAATGTGCTTTAAAAAGTTGATTTGAATTATCCAGAAAAATGGTGTATTAGTCAATTTTTCTAGGCTACTTCAACTCTCCAAATCTCCAAAAAGATAAGATTATGAACCAGATGTCAAATAATTACAGCTAAACCTATAGGGAAAAGATAACATCTCATGCATTATCATTAGAGAACACTAATCCTTAAATCATTCACTCAGTACTCCTTTCATCAGTCTCTCTACAGTTAAGACAAGGGCAAAAGTGGATTTGTATAGTAGTCTATTTTATGTTCACCCATGTTGCAGGCAGAGAATTTGCCAGACAATCCCATAGGAATGGAAGACATTGATTCTGTGGAGACATCTATAACTGAAGTAGTAAAGTATGGAGTGCCTGAAAAACGCTCAAACATTTGATTGGGATCCAAGTTTAGTTAGGGATTGCCAAGACTGAAGAGGCTCTTTAGTAAACACCCTCTCACCACTTTTACAGAGGTGAAAGCAGCAGATGTTGATCTATCCCAGGCAAGAGGAAAAGAGAGAAGCAGAAAGAATAGTTGGGGATTGGTGCCAGTGTGGGCAGCTGTGCTGAGACTGAAAATGGGAATTGAAATACTCCTGGGGAAAGTTCTGTTCCCCTAGAGGAGACAGACAGCAAGGTGGAGGAAACCATATATTCTTCAAGTAAAACTCCAAAATGAGGGAAAGAATTGGAGTTTGGGAGTGGAGGGTGGGGGTGAGAACTTCTGGGAATAGAGTAATAGCAAAGTAGTTTAAGTTAAACTAATCACAGAGACAATGTACTGACTTAAAGAAGGGAATAAAAATATTTTAAGAAAAATAATAAACAAATGCTGAAAAATATGAGCCTAACTTAATGGGAATGGATTAAACAATTTAATAAAATATGAAGCATAATAAATAAGACAACTCTACTAACTCTAACTAACTAACTAACTCTTGGATAAGTAACACTTGTAATATGTAAACCAGAAGTTAGAACAAATTTACTATGAGTCAGGTGAATACAAAAGAAGCAGCATTTGTTATCATTTTATTTGAAAAAGCAAAATGTATAATTCATAATGGACATAAAAATAAATAAATACATAAAGGACCCTTAGACCATGAATCATATCAATATGAAGCATGTATGTACCAAATGGCATAGTATATATAAAGGAAAAGTTACATTATTGCAAAAAATTTATTGCAACACATTTATTGCATATGCATATGCATACATTTATTGCAAAAATAGATATATTAGCAGGAAGCTTTAATTCTCCTTTCTCAGAACTAGACAAATCTAAAAGAAAGATAAAAAGAGAAGACACTGAACTTAGCATACTATTGGAGAATTTATAAATGAAAGACTAAAGATCTCTTCTGAATGGGAATATTATATCATATACATATAACCAACACCATTTCTCTTACAAAAATACAAAGAATAGAGCCCAAAGAAATTGTAACTCAAAGTTACTAAAAAGCAGAAAATATTGACCATATCACTTACAGATCAAAATAAAATAAAAATAATAATCAATATGGGAATATAAGCACAAATCACCAATCTAAATAGAGACTTAATAATGGCATTTAGAAAACTGAGTGGGTCAAAGAAGAAATAATGGAAACGATTAATAACTACATAAAAACTGCTAATAATGAGATAATCAAAAATTTTCAGGTGAAGCTAACAGTTTCATAAAGAAAAAATATATCTCTAAATACATTAATAAGAAAAAACAATATTCACAAGCTGAAATAATAAAAATAGAGAATAATAAAAGATAATATTTATATTACTTAAAAATTTCCAAAGCACTTTATATTTGATCATTTGATCATTATATGTTGTTATTATTATTTATATTTTATGAATGAGAAAACTAAGTCTGAAAGAGTTTTAGTTACTTACACACCAATAAATGTTTGAGGAGGGATTTCAGCTTGGCAATTACTAACTCTAAGCATGGTTTTCTCATCTCAAACCAACCTAATTGCCTAGAAAACCAACAAATAAAAAAAAAACACCTTAAAATAAGAACAAAAGTTAAAATCTTGAAAACTAGAAAAGGAAGAGATAAGCTGACAAAAATATGATAGAACTAATAAATCAAACTATAAGCTAGATCTTTAGAAACATTGACAAAGGTATAAACATTTAACTAATCTGATTAAAAAGTAAGAAAATGAAATTAACAAACTAAAATTTTAAGTTGATGTAATGCCTGAATAAGTGAAAAGAATGATTAAGATCTACCTTAAAAAGCTATATATACTAAAAAACTTAGTATTTAAAAGAAATAGAATATTATTTACAAAAATATAAAATATTTAAATTGACAGATTACCAACTTGAAGTCTTAAATATTCCAGTTTCAAAAAGAACAGTTCAACTAGTTGCAAAAAGAATTAAAAAAGAAAAAAAATCCCCAAGTTCAAATGGATTTACAGAAGAATTCTCCAAATATTTCCTCCCTCTCCTTCCCCCACTCTTTGTCTCTGTCTCTATATCTATCTCTCACTGTCCCTTTCTTTCTCCCTTTCTCTTAAATAATAATGTAAAATTCCAATTTCAGTATGCGTCTATCAAGCTTTACAAAATCAATAGAGATGCTGGTTCTGTGACCATCTATTTCATTATTCGATTTTTTTTCAGTTATCATCAGCATCTACAACTTTTTCCCTCTTTATATTTTTAATTTTTTCTCATTTAAATAACCTAGACTTAAATATAAAGTTATTATTATTATTATTATTATTATTATTTTAAAACCATTCCTCTGCACTTATAAGCCATTCATTATTGTATGATTTGGAACTGAGACGATCATGTATTTACAATTTTGTTATGAGTTAGTTTTGACACACAACACAGTAAAAGTATTCATGTCTTCAGTCCATTTTGAAATAAGAATGATAATTAGCTTTTATATAGTACTCGCTATATCAGGCACTTTATTATTTAATTTGATCTTTACAACAACTCCGATAAGCTATCATTAACCCCAAATTACAGATAAGGAAATGGAAGCTGACCAAGATTTAGTGACTGTTTTGTGACAAAGGTCACAGAAGTAGTAAGTGTCTAAATTTGAATTTGAACTCAGGTCTTCCATATTCCAGTCTGTGCTTTTTTCATTGTGCTATCTACCTACTTTGTGTATGCGCATGCATGTCCAGATTTGAGAGACAAAAGAAAGTGGATAATTATGTCAGAGTTGTAAAGAAAGAATTTGGAGATGGGAAGATCTGGTTTAAATTCTTTGCCATGGATGAGGTAACAAAAAAAAAAACCACAGAAAAAGAAATCCATAACAGCCATGTTACAATTGTCATGACTCTGACCTTTCAGTATCCCCAGACAATTCTCTAAGATTTATAAGATAAAGTCACTAATCCCCATCAGGGGAACAAGTTTTTACACTGTGAATTTCCTATACTGAGGAAATCTCAGGGTTAGATAAAAATGTCATATGCATGTGAATTTCAAGTTTTTATTCTATCATTTAAAAAAATATTAAATGACATCCAAGACAATGAACTAGGCATTTTAAAGGATACAGATATGAGTGAAATAAGATATGTTGTCTAGGAGAAAATATGGGACACCCAAATTAAATATAATTCAAGGAATGATATGTCATAAAAAGGTACATGATGCTATAAGGAGTCGAAGTAGTGATATGCTTATTATATATCTTTTTCTATTTAATTCTGTTTTCTCCTTTCTTTCTCTCTTTCTCTCCTTCTCTCTTTCTCTCCTTCTCTCTTTCTCTCCTTCTCTCTTTCTCTCTTTCTTTCTCGCTTTCTTTCTCTCTNAGAGGGCACAAAGCTGTCAGAGGTTATTTAGTCCAATCCAAATCTGAACAGGAACCCTTCTGTAACAACTTCACCAAATGGTCTTCTAGCTTTTCCTTGAAGGCTTACAGTGCCCACCATTCCACAAGGTGCCCCATTTTAAATACCTCTGAATACTATGAAGCTTTTCTATATATCAGGCTGAAAAATCTGCCAACATACATCTTCTGCTTTCCTAGTTTGACCCTCTAGGTATAAGCATCATATGTTTGTTCCCTTTTCACATGAGCTTCTCCGATACTTGAAGGAATCTCTCATGCTACATATAAAATTTGTTTTTCTTCAGGCTGTTCTGGTTCTTCCTTCCTCTCTTTCTTTCTTTCTTTCTTTCTTTTTTTCTTTCTTTCTTTCTTTCTTTCTTTCTTTCTTTCTTTCTTTCTTTCTTTCTTTTAGCCTTTACTTTCCATCTTAGAAAGTACTCTAAGACAGAAGGACAAAGGGTAAGCAAATAAGGTTAAATGACTTACCCAGGGTCTCATAGCCAGGAAGTGTCTAATTCCAGATTTGAACCCAGGTCTTCCTGATTCCTGAGTCACCTAGTTGCTTTCTGTTTTCTCATTATCTTTGAACACATTAGTCTCTCATTTAGGAGAAGGTAGGTTCTTTTCTGATAATGCAGCTTAAGGTTTTATTAAAGAAACACAAAGAACACTCACTCACATACCCATTTTATATTATTAAGGATAAGCAAATGTGTTCCATGTAGAATCAGTTTTAAGTTTTAATGTGAAGTAAGTTAATTTCATTTCTGCTCTTCTCCTCCTCTACCTTTGCTAGCATCACTGATCCTCCAACTTCCTTTTATCTCTAAGGTATCCATTGACTATCCTCTCCTTTCTTGAAATCTATTTTTTTGGAAAAACATCAGAAATTCAGTCATATAAAATGAGTGTATTCTATGATCTATAAGATCCCTTCTTATAGTAATATCATTCTTTGTTTATGTGATTGCCTTTCCCAAAGGAGATTTACTTTTTAATTTGAAAGAACCTAACAAAATGTATCTTTACCTATGGAATTTCAGACTAGACTTGAGCAAGTTGATGTAGTGGGGAGTTGTTTGAGAATATGTGTTAGGGTCTCTTTAGTCACTTGACACAAGTGTCTTTAGGTTACCCATGGAGCCAAATTAATCATAACAACATAATATAAAAGTTTAATAGTAACATTTTATAATTTAAATTATACTCCAAATTCGAGGGTTTTATGTAACTAATTTAGTAATAAAAAATAATAGCTCTACATGGTTGGTGGCCAGGAGGAAAGATAGAAACATCAAAATGATTAGTTTTAACTTTACAAAACATCTCCTAAAGAATAAGTAGCATTAGAGATATTAAAGTTAGAGAGAGAAAACAAACAAACAAACAAACAAAACAAACAAAAACATCTAGCCCATGTAGATGAAAGGCAGTCTGACATAAAGAAACAGAACTTCTATATGGTGTATGTATGCTATTGCCCAAATCAATCAGGAAATTGTTTGTTTGTGGGGATATTTTCCAGACCTCAAGTCATTCCCAGGCAGGCTCTCTCTCATCCTTCCAAAAGTTATTTTCCAGTGCTTGCTTTTAGCCTAGGTGTGTCTGTTCCACGCTTCCTATTTCCTCTTCCTTTAGCAGTATCTGTTGAAGGTGTTTCCTAGTTGTTTTCTCATACTCTTCATATGACCTACCATATATCTTTTTTCAATATAGTTTTCCAGATGTCTTCATGATGCTTTTTTTTTGTTTGGAAAGAAACATCATTAAATAAAATGTGATTATCAAGTTACATGGTATTTTCCCCCTTTTACTCTATTTAGAGGCAACTTATGAGTTCTGAGAGCTGTATTCTAGTGATCATGTAACTTTTAAAGAATAATGTATAAAAATTCCCTGTGTAATCTTCATAGAACCACTTAGTGATTAGGGGGAAAATGTTCATTTCAGAAGGAATAATATGATAACAATAGGGACTTTTTAATAGAATTTTCACTTACAATCTTTGGGTAAAGTGTGGCTTTCTTCAACTTGGATATTTGTTTTGTTCGGGGTAATTTTATATGATATGGGTGTTTCTCATGTAGGTCACATGTATGAATGATCTAAATGTGGCTCACTGGGAAAATAATTGTTTCTGGACTGATTTACTTGAATGGAAGGAGAAGGGACTGGGAGGCAAGCTGTTCTTCTTTCCTCAAAGGAGGCATATTGCCCAAAAAATTTTTAATCTAATGGAATGATTTAAAAAAAAAAAACGTTTCAGGCTAATTTCCTTGTCTCTATCCCTTTAAAAGGGAAAGGGTATTACTCAAGTTTACATTCATGAGCTTAACTTGACTTCTTCTAACCAAATAGTAGTTACTTAAAAGACAATCACAAATGGTGAATGATGATACACCTATTTAATCTAATCAGAATCCAAACAGAAGCCAGAGAAATTATACAGAAGAAAATATGCCAGAGAATAAATGAGTTCTCCCACTGAGAACAAGATATATTTGCTATAAAAAGAAAAAACCTCTATCTCAAGTAAGAGGAAATTCTTTGAATTCTCTAGGAATTCCTTCTCAAAAAAGAATCTGGAACTTCATGCACTTTCTCTTTTATCTGGAAAGAAGAAAAATGTCTCTAGGCTTTCATTTTTATGCTACCTCTAGACACACAGGCACACAGCTTGAGTCATCTTTCTGTCCATTAAAAGCAGAGTATTATCTAAATGATCTAGATGTGAAACCAGGGATATGCTACTTTCTAAATAACTAAAAAATATTTATTTTTTGCCTCTCAAAGATCCATAGGGAAACCATATTGTTTTTGTCATTTGTAATTCAAATCAATGAAGAATAGAAGAAAAATGTAATTCTTCAAATTCTATTTCCTTTCTTGCTTTTTTTTTTATACTCCTAACTTCTGTGTATTGGCTCCTTGGTGGAAGAGTGGTAAGGGTGGGCAATGGGGGTCGAGTGACTTGCCCAAGGTCACACAGCTGGGAAGTGTCTGAGGTCATATTTGAACCTAGGACCTCCCATCTCTAGGCCTGACTCTCAATCCACTGAGCTACCCAGTTGCCTCTATTTCCTTTCTTTATTAAATGCACCACTAGTCCTGTACAGAAACACTCTATATAAGATCCTCAATTGAAATGTTGATAAAAACTGTGTGATATAATTAAAAAACTGTAAATGATATCTTTTCTAACAGGGTAATTTCTCAAGATTACCTTCTCTTCAATTGCCATATTTCTTTAATAATAAGACTTCATAGTGACTTGCCCTATATTGGACACATAGAATCTTGAATAAGAAGACATTTATGACAGTCAGCAATGGTATTTGAATATATGTAAAGGAAAACTAGGAAATCAATAGCATCACGCAGGTAAGGGACACTAAAAGCTATAAAAAAGCTATGAAAGGGGCAGCTGGGTAGCTCAGTGGATTGAGAGCCAGGCCTAGAGACAGGAGGTCCTAGGTTCAAATCCGGCCTCAGACACTTCCCAGCTGTGTGACCCTGGGCAAATCACTTGACCCCCATTACCTACCTTTACCAATCTTCCACCTATAAGTCAATGCACAGAAGTTAAGGGTTAAAAAAAAAAAGCTATGAAAGCAGGAAGATGGGGTTTGGGCTACAAAGTATCGGGAATAAAAAAAGAAGAAATCTGTGTAAATACATAATTTTTGTGCTTTTGCCAATACATTATTTCTTTTGATCTTCACAAATGTTATATTTTCAATAATGTAATAATTATTATCTTTACTTAATGATGAGAAAATTTAAATTTAAAAACCACAGATAACATGCTTACCACATTTGTTAGTTTCCTAGAATAGGAAAAATGGCTAAAAGAGAGCATAATATGTAGGATTCAAAAAGTTTTTGGATTGAATTTGAGAAGGTAAAAATCTAATGGGAATATGTATTTGGGGCAGCAAGGTAGCACAGTGGATAGAGCAGGCAAATAGGAAGACTTATCTTACTACCTTCAAATCTGGCCTCAAACACTTCCTAGCCGTGAGATCTTGGGCAAGTTACTTAACTTTTTTTATCTTAGCTCCTCATCAGTAAAATAAGCTGAAGAAGAAAATGGCATAACTATTCCAGTATCTTTGCCAAGAAAACCCCAAATGGGATCATGAAAAGTCAGAAAAAACCAAACAATAGCAAAGTTACAAATTTATTACAAAGATTAGATTTGCTCCGTCTAAGCTGCCATCTTTCCAGAATTCCTCTATTACAAAGATTTGAACTGATATGTTCTAATTCCTGATCTGGCTTTTTCATTACATCCATATTTCTTGTTAACTTTTTTTAAAGGTAAAAGAAGAGTACTTTGACTTTTCAAATATCTACAATAAAGATGTCAAAAGTTAAACATTTAGGGCAGCTAGGTAGTGGATAGAGAGCCAGGCCTGGAGAAGGGAAGTCTTGAGTTCAAATATGGCCTTTGATACTTATTAACTGTGTGCCCCTGGAAAAGTCACTTAACTTTACTTATTTCTATTCTTCCTGGGAACTAATACTCAGTATTGGTTATAAGACAGAAAAGATTTTGTTGTTTTTTTTTAAAGAAAAGTTTTTCCATTTTTATTCTATCTACATCTTCATTATCTTTGTTGTCTTGATCTTTTTGCCCTTTTCATAGTTATAAGCTTTGAATAAATATATCATCAAGGACTAAAGTACTTGGAAGACTCTTCAGTTTAAGGTGAGGACAGGGGAGACCTAGAGACTGAAGTTAAATTTCTACTGTTTGTGCATTGTCTTAGCAATTCTATAGGACTGAAAAGAAAAAAAAAAAGGTTTATATTTTCAGTTCTCTTCAGTGTCAGAAGACATTGGACTTCTAGATACTAGGAATCTGGGGTCCTTTAATCCTAATTTTTAGTATTGTAGGACAAAGAAAATATGGGATCAATACTAAAAATTTTTCAAAAAATACAGCAAATAAAAATTTTAAACTATCTTATAATATATTCATGTTCATTCATATTATCATTTACATTTTAAGGGTGAAATATAAAATCCTATCCTATAATTTTAGAGCAAAACAAATACTTATGTAATTGTAAAAGGAAAAGTTTATTTTGTAGGCTCTTAGCAACATAGATTTAGAGCTGTATAAGAACCCAGATGGATGTCATCTTGTCCAACCCCCTTAATTTATAGATCAGGAAGCTGTGGTCTAGAAAAGTTAAGAGACTTGTTACTTGAATGAAAAATAACAAACATTGAGCCAAAATAAGAACTTGAGAAAAGTTGACAATCAAATGAAATAGAAAAATCTTGATAATATAATAAATATTCCCTCCCTTAAATGACATAAGAATAATAATTTCATTATTAAACTTTTTGCCATGTACCACATGCGATGGCACTTTTATATGCTCTACATTTTCATAGCACTTTCATATACATGATTACATTTGATCTTCACAACAACCTTATGGTTTCCAAAATGTAATAATTATTATCTTTACTTAATGATAAGAAACTTGATATTTAAATAGCCCAGATAACATACTTAATAAATTTGTTAGTTTCCCAGAATAGGAAAAAATGGCTCCTACAGAGAGTCCCATATTTAGGCTTCAAAAGGTTCTTTGATTGAATTCAAGAAGGTAAAAATCTAATGGATATATAGATTTTACATATGGCATCAAAGGGAGGAAAAATAAACTATAAGTTAAATATGGTAGAGTTTGGCCAGATAGTAGCACCCACTCTTGTGGTTTTAGTGTATTGCAGGTCCCATATGAATAAAGGGTGAAATATAGTAGCCCCCCAAAATCTAATGTAATCACTGGTTGCATTAAGGACAACAGTGAGCTGATAAAAAGGGAGGTGATAGTCTCTGATCACACTTTCTTAATCAGACCACATTGAGAATATTGACAAGTTGAATGAGCAAAGGAAGGATAAATGTATAGTTGAGATTATGCAATGTAGTAATATATTTAAAGAACTGAGAATGTTTGTTCTGGAAAAGGAAAGGCAAAATAATTGTTCTCAAATCTTTTATAGCTCTGGTATCATATAATTCAGGTTAAGTCCTGGGGGGGTGGTGGTGGTAGATTCTTGCTTAAGTCTCTTTGATACATGAGTCCACTTAATGTTTTACCTCAAAATGTTTTACCATCAAAATTTGACTGCTATTTTGTTATCAAAAAAAAGAGAGAGGGAGAATAAAGTATATGGGAAAAAACCCTCTTTTCTTTCTGGGAACTCTAATTTTCCCAAAGGACTAGAGTACAGTTCCCTTCTCATTCTACCACACCATTCACCCTGCCCTGCCTCCCCCATGATCAAAGTATTTAGGATTGTTAGAAAAATCAAGGAAAGCATCTCCTGGTGAGTTTCAATTCATCTCAACACTGAATGTATGCTGAACACTTATTTGGGTAAAGCCTTTTAGGGGCAAGGAAAAAACCTGGGGTCACTAGTAATAGTCAAACTCTTACCTGAGTGTATATGCTTAGTTCATAGTACCTGTGGAAAAAAAGGAATGGATTTGTTCCTTATCATTCATCCTTTTCAAATCACATAGTTCTCAATTTGAACCAGATTTTATGGACAGTTAAAGAACTGTCCTACCTTTCTGTGCTTCTATTGGGCACTAATTCTTCTGTTTCTTATAGAATTCAATGGTTCCATAAAGGGGCAGTGCAGTTATGCAGAAACCCATCTAGGGAACCAAGCTTGTGTTTTTATGAGAAGCTTTTCATTTCTCTGTCTCCTGGAGTGATCTCTCTCAAATTTTCTAGCCTCTGAAGGCTCCATTTTAATAAAAGTCCTTTAGCTCAGGGGTCATAACTTTTGGCAAATGTCATAACAATAATCACATTCATATCTTATTAAAGGATTCTCCTTTTCAGTTTTAAGGAAGTAGGATGGGGAAGTAAAGATTTCATGGGTTGTTATGTGGAAGATAAATTACTTGTTCTGCTTTGCCCAAAGTGAACTCCAAGATTGTAAGCCTATGTTTCCTATACTTTCGCAACTAAAGTGGCTGTCACATGTTACTCTTCATATAGAATGAAAAGTAAAATGTCAGTCAAGAAAGTATTCTCTAACCTCAATCCTAATTTAAGGGGGTGGGAACCCTTCTATCTCCCCCCATATTTTGTTGTTACTTTTTTAAAAAATAGAGAGGAGAGACCTAGGAAAATATAGAAGTTACAGAGAGGAGAATTTCAGCTTGATTTAAAGAAAAAAATCCTAATAAGGAGTTGTCCAAAAAAGTGAAGTGTGAGCTTTCTTAGAGGTTTTAGGTTTTCTTCCACTAGATGTTTTTGGAGGCTGAGTAACCAGTTCTTAGAGAAATTAGAACAGATGACCTCAAGTTAGAGTAAAATACTTACAATCACTTTTAATTGTGACATTGTTTGATAGCATCATCCACATAAACTAAATCACATTTGCAGGTATAGTGAGCATTGGGAACCACTGAATGTTGATAAAGGAATGATGCAAATAACTAGGTGCATTGGAAAAGACATGGATCAGATATTTGGTGCATAGTATGTGATATTATGGTTGTTTTATGTTTTCTTTTAGACTTTAGAAAGCAAGCTCTATAAGGACAAAAGCTTTTCTTTCAACTTTGTCTTCTTTCAACTTTGTGTCTTTGCTACCTTTAATACATTTGATGAATTGAATTGAATTGGGGGTCAGATTGAATTTAAAAAAGGACTAACCAACCTCTTGTGTTTTGATGGCATTGTCTAAAAATCTGCAAATAGTATCATTTTTTTAAAATGACAAAAATAAGAAATGGTGAATAAATTTTTTTCTTAAAGTTGTGGTTAGATAATACTGTTGGCTAATATTTAACTTTCCTTTCTATAGGAAGAGCAATATGTGAATGGCACATTAGTATGGAAAGTATAGGAAATATAGGCTTAAACCCTTAGAATTCACTTTGAGGTTTGAAGAGAAATATTTGCTTATTGCCAAAACTCTTTTTTCTTCTTTAAACTGGAGGGGATAGAATTCCCATAGCTAGGTCATTACCATGTTTTGACCTCTTCCCCTCAGATTTTTCCCATTTGTGAACTTGTTAGAGGTTCAAAAGTTGTAGGAGCAATACTTAACCTTCCTGCAGTCCCCAATTTCCCTCTTTTATTTAATTTATATATTTTTTCAAATTCTTATTGGCTTTCCATTTGAAGTGCTTAAAGTACCAGAAAGTCAGTAAGAAGAGGGCTGGAGGTTGGCATTGGATAAAAAGACAACCTTGAACTAATTTTAAAGTCTGCAATTAGCATGGATCACAGTGTGGCAAGTAAAAGTTTTAATGATAGACTGGCCCAGGCCTTGAGGTAAATTATGCATAATTATTCATAACTGCTATTTTTGGCTTGCCTGCTTTCGTCCTAGACCTCTGCCTGAGGAAACAATTTGAAATAATTAGTGTGTTAGTGCATTGACAATGATGAATGAATTGAATACTTCTCGTGCCAAATACGGATTTTGATAAGAAGCAGATAACTTTGGCAACTGTGGTATTTTTGTTATTTAGATGTCTCAAAGTGGAAACAGTTTCTTCATATGCTTGGGCTAACATTTTTCAGTCATTGTCCAGACACCTCTAGTCTTCTGGTTGTCATGATTTTGAGAAATATATTTTTGAAGTAATATATTCCTAAATCCTATTCCATTGCATCTACTTTATTTATTTACATTTGTAATGTTGGATATTTGGGTTATGATAATTGTAAGATAATGTTCTTATTTAAAATATGTAGGTTTCATTTATTAATTGGAAGTTGTTCAAGACACCAAACTAAAAGCAAATATATCTTTGAGAAAAATCTACTCAATAATGTACACTTGATTGATTTTAATAATATCAAAATAAAATAACTGTTTCTATATATGCTGGGTTACTCTACTCCAGTGCAGAAAATTACAGAAGGTAATATATTTTATCATATTTGACAATTTTCACAGTTTATAATAGATATTTGTTGCAATAGGTATCTGGAAATTAAGGGGATAAAACTGGCAGATAAAATAAAGAAGCATCAGAGATCTGTCTTTCTAGTTAATTGTCCCAGAAATTGTATAAAGCCTCTTCCTTAATTAAGCAAATACCTTGAAACACAATAACTTCACATTTTTCAGTAGAATAGACATCAACAATTGCCTCTGTCATTTTTGGCTGGAAGCTTTGACAAGCAGCCAGCTAATCTTTGTTTTGGTGTAAAAGCCCCAGTCCATTACGTTTACCAGCATGCAAAGGCAGACTTCCTTCAGATAGAAATGTCCCTGTGTCTCGACTGTAAAGTAATTTAAAAGAAATATAAAAAATTGATTGCTAGTAGACAGCTTTGAAATCATTACTATACTAACTGAATCTTTTCTCTGTTCAATCATACCTTGCCATCTGAATATCTTGATCTTTTTTTTCTCACTCTCCAGAATCAGAGTAGATATGAGACTAGAAGACCTTCACATGGTTTTCAAGAAGCAATGATTGTATGGCATCAGTTTATGTGCATTTTCTATGCATTTTGTCAGAGGAATTGGGATTTGTGCTTTCTTAGCTTTGTCTTGAGTTGAGGTTCTTAAACCTTGAAACTGGTCAGCCTTATTATGTAGTGTTTAAAGATGAGAACCTGAGCTAACAATGTATGTGTTTATATATCATTACTATTTTTTGAATAATTCAGTTTAGATTGTGAGTAAACTGTACATAGAAATTGTACTTTGGTTTTATCATGTGATCAAAGGATTCTGTGCTTTCTCAAAATTGCTTCATCAGAATATAAGGGGGTAAAGCATATCTCATAATACTATGATTTATGCTCCAATTTTATGTTTTGTTAATTATCAGGAGCCTCTTACACACATGAACAGCAAAACAGCAACTTTATCATGTTTAGTAAAGCAAGATTTTGCAATTATTGTAGGGTTTTTTGATATTTATTGCTTTGTTTTTGTAAAGTGAAAGGCATAACACAATCAATTTCTGATCATCATCCCTTGGACCAAAAGCCAAAATGAGGTATGTTTTGAGATCTAGTAAAAGATAAATATCATACATCCCCAAATGCACAGAGATTAATGTGTTGTCAAGTGTGGATGCAGATTTACCTTTTTGGAAAGGATACATTAAAAGTAATGATGGCACTTCATGCGAAAGACTTGATAAATCAAAGAACATTGTTCTTGCTTTATATGACTAGTAGCCATAGATAATGTGAAGAAGTCTTTTTAATGAAGTTAAAGTACCATATGAAGATCATCAGAATAGGATATAACTAAAGTTAGATTTGTTTCTCATTTAGTGCTATAGTTGCAGAAATTATATAATTTAATGATAGCATTTAGTTGCACAGATAATGCTTTGGTATTATTCCCTACTATATTTGCCCTTTCCCATACATATCATTTATCTGGCAAGTGATTTGTGTATTTAAAATGGATCCCATTTGGTGTGTGTAAATCATTGGGATGGAGATCATAAGCTCTAACTCTGGGGCAGAAATTTCAAACACATAGCGTCCTGTCTCTCCTGAAATATATGTGACGGCAATGACTGGCATGACTAATTTGGAAACTTCCATGAGTCTTTTAAATTGTGCTATCCTTCAGGTGGGAAGCAGCATGGGACAGTATATGGGAAAGTGGCTTCAGAGTGAAGAAGACCTGAGTTCATATCTTACCTTTTATACAAGCTGTCTATATGAGTCAGGGCAAATCAAACCTCTTCATCATATTCTAGATAAATCTTTGAGACATTAAGATCTTCTCTCCCCACCTCTATCCTGTCAAAATAGGTGTATTGATATTGCTGGTGACAGGTAACATTTGCCTATATTGCCTCATTCCATTCTCACAATAACTTAGTGAGATAGGTGCCATTATTTTTGCCTTCTTAAAAAAATAGATGAGCAAACTGGAGTGAGAAAAGTTAGGTGGTGTGTCCCAAGGTTGCATAGCTATTAAGAGTTTTAGACAGGATATGAACTTAAATATTCCTGATTCAAGTCAACAAGTTGGGGCAGCTAGGTGGCACAGTGGATAGAGTGCCAGGCCTGAAATCAGAAAGGCTCATCTTTCTGAATTCGAATTTGGCCTCAGGTATTTATTAGCTGTGTGACCATGGGAAAGTCACTGAACACTGTTTGCTTTAGCTTATTCATCTATAAAATGAGCAGGAGAAAGAAATAGCAAACCATTATAGTATCTTGGTGAAGAAAATTCCAAATGGGTTCACAAAGAGTTGGATGTGACTGAAATTACCAAACAACAAAAATTCCTTACTCCAAGCCCAACACTATATCCACTGTGCAACCTAGCTGCTCATAACTAAACTTCCATTTGTGTTAGATAGGTATTCCTAGTTTTTCTTGTAGTCAGCATGAAGGAGTGAAAACAGATACCTGTACTTGAAGAATGAAAAGTGATTGTTTACTTTTCCCAACTCTCTTTTTCATCAATTAAATCCTAATTGTTTTGTCTCAGACAGGAAAGGGAAGCAAAATATTTATTTGTTTTAATTACATGTAAGAAGGTTTTCTTTAGCATCTGCTGCTCACTAACTACATGTGTGATTCGGAGCAAGTCTGTTAACCTTTTCCTCATCTATCAAATAAAGGAGATGGGTTAGATGATATCTAAGGTCCCTTTTACCTCCACAATTTTATGATTCTGTTACTTTTTAAAATATACATTCTCAGGCTAGGATAAATTAGCCTGGGCATAGCTTATAAATCTTGATGTTTCAGAACTTGTGAAAATTGTTTTGAAAGTATAATGGAAGAGATTCTTTTAGTCACTGAAAGCTCACAATATGAGAAATACTTGTTCCATCTTAACTTGGTTAAGAGTTAACAGTTGCACTTAAAAGCTTGCTGAGTACAGGGCTTCAACATAGCATAGACATACTTGGAAACAGTTCTGTCCTGAAGCTAGTTAAATATCAGTAATGAATATTAAATACATGTTTCTCTTTCTAATCCATGATTCAATGAAGCAAATAGGTGATTTCTTTTTTCTTTATGATACTGATACCAGTTGATATTTTTTTAAGGCTTGTGATAAAATAGTGATGTCTGAAGGACAAAGAAGCTGATTGTGAAAATACCTTCTTCATATCCATCACATATAAAGATTATGACCATATTCTAAGAGAGTAAAATAATTCATCTTCTTGAATATGATGCTGAGAGCCATTCACATATTATGTGTTTGATGAGATCTTGTGCACTTTGGACCACAATGCCATGGCCCTTTTTACAAGTTGTCCATTTACCATGATTTCAGGAAGGACCAAGAAAGGTGTCCAATCTTATAGTAGCTGAGCTTTACAATTTGTTTTCAAGGCTGTGTCTAAGGTACTATTGAAAACCTCCAGAAGGAGGTAGTTCAAAGGGGAAAAAAAGACCTCTGACTTAGGTCTTTTTAGAAACATCTCAGACAAGAGACCACCCATTTGATTTCAACAGAACCATGTTTAAATGTGAGTCTTATTAGGGACTTGCATGTCATCCATAATATTTCCCTGGAGGCATTGTTGTAAGTCTGCATATAATCTCTCTACAGACAGAAGCCCTCTGTTAAAGAGGAAGAGATTTTAAATCAGCCTTCTTTAAGACTTCCCTCTCTACCCTTATAACCCACTCCCCCTTCACGTTTGAAGCCATCAATCCATTTGGTTAAATGTCCTTGGAAAGTGAGGTCATTAACATATTGTTATAAATGCTAATGGTCTAACTGACACTGAGGATGTTTTTTTTTCTTCTTTTCTTTTATGGTTGTTGTTGTTGTGAACATTATGTGTCTAAATGGAGAAACTCTTCCCCATTCATATGATAGCTCTGGTCCTTCATTCACATGTCAGGAGCCCATTGTGTGACTGAACCTTGTCAGACTTTGCTACATATTTAGTGGTAGCAGCTTGCAATTGAGGGCTGGGAAGAGGGTTGTTGGGGATGGGGGAGATGTTGGCATTGCCAGCCAGGTGGTGGCCAACTGGCTAGTAACTGACACACAATTTAACCTAACTCAGCTGCACTGAGCTGTATACTCAAGGCTATGCTACAAAAGGGTCACATGTGTCCTTAGTAAGCTTCATTAACTCTTTTGGATAAGGATATACTCCTCTGACATATTAATTAGTTGCCATGCTTTCTCTTACTCTAAGTAACCTTTGCATTGGTCAACTTGCTTCAAATTATGGATAATAGTGAAGCTGTTAGAAGAATATTTATGTAAAGTGGCTGAAAGATTTTTCCTTTTATTTTAGATCAAGTAAAGAAGTGAATGTTTCATATCATTGGGGGACATAAATGGAATTTTTATTTTACTTTGCTTTTTAATGTAAGCAGCAAAGAGAAAATGAGGACAAGAGACTATTAAGTTAAAAATACATTTAGAAAGTGATATGGTTCCTATTTTTACAACCTATAGCAAATTAATCATTCCTAATGATGGGGTTGTGAGACATAAAAATGTTTCCTTTTGTCCCTGTCTTCCTAAAGGAAATAAAAGAAAACACAGTGAAGATAGCACAAATTTGAAGATATCTGTGTCATATGGGATGGGCAAGATCTAGTCAGATGATAAAATCATAATTCAATATTTCCAATTACTCCCTAAATTTTATTTTATTTTTATATTTTAGAATGAGGTAGGAGACATAGAGTAAATAACTAAGGATGAACAAAAAGTAAAATATATGAAATGAGAAACATTTATTGGAGGGGATTTGATGGTTCAACATATACAACTCTCTGGGTTACCAGGAGTAGGTACAATATAAAATGATTTTAGCAATGGATGAATTTATTTTGTTTTGTTTCTCTTTAAAATTAAAGAACCTTCTTGAGTGACAAAGAGCATGTCATATATCTTCTGAAGATCTAAATTATTTTAGAAAAGTATAAATCTGAAAATACACTAGATGTTTATACTTGTGGTCAATGGTAAATTTGCATTCATATAATCCCTCTTTTAACTTCTCCCAACAGATTTGGGTCAACTTGACAGAATAAATGCAGGTTTGTGTTTGCCAAACTTGGTGTATTGTAAATCTTCCAGTTTTAGCTCAGCTATACATTGAAATAGAATAATAATCTAAAAGAAAAAAGAGAAATGACTACAGCACTTCATTTTATTCTAATTATTGTTTTAATTTTGGAGAATTTTGTTAGCTGGGCAAAACTGATGCTTTTAAAAGCAAGTTTTGTTGTGAATTTAAATACATGAGTGGAGAATGAGCTTGTGTTCAGAACTCAGTAATGAATACAGCTTCTGCATACTTTGATGTCAGCATAATTACATTGTTCCCAGAAAGAGGTTTGTTAGTGTAATTCTTATTCAGGCTCCCTCTAAAATAAGCAAAGCACTGCGACAATTCATAGAGACCTAAAGATATGCTACTTAACTAAAACTGTATGAAAATAATATATTACCACCTGCTAGGAAAAATAGACACTTTTAAACTTCTATTGTTTCCTGGAAGGCCTGCAAATGAAAGGGAGAGTGACCTCAAAAGTTACCAGAAAATTAATATAAAATATTTTTAAAAAATAGATTTATCACTAATAGATGCAGACTGTTTCACTATAAGAGACTGAGTAGTTCAGCAACTAGACAGTCTTAATGTGTGTTTATTTTACATACTTGAACAGTAGAAATTAAAAAAAGTTATTTCAGTTATTAATGAAATTATTCATAGAACCACTGAACAATTATAGAGTACTGACTTGTACAGGACACTGAAAAGTGAATAATTCTTATATTAGAATGATGTGAAAGTACTTTATGACATTTTTGTTTTCAATTGCAATTTATTTTTATACTACATGAGATATTTTAAAACATAGTAATATCTTTTTTTTTTAATTCTTACCTTCTGCCTTAGAATCAATACTATGTATTGGTTCCAAAGCAGAAGAGTGGTAAGGGCTAGGTAATGGGGGTTAAGTGACTTGCCCAGGGTCACACAGTTAGGAAGTCTGAGGGCAGATTTGAACCTAGGATCTTCTGTCTCTAGGCCTGGCTCTCAATCCACTGAATGACCTGACTGCCCTCAGAGATACTGCATAAATACAAGGGAGACTTAAGTTCTTTCCTTAGCTTTCTTTCTAGTATTTTGCATGACCCCAAACACATCTCATACAGTTATAGTAATAAAGTGAGAATAATTATCCTTGCTTTAAAATGTGCTTTGAATATCTTTGGAAATATTAGTATTAAAGGTATCATGTTAACAATTACTAACCTTCTTTTTCTCCTTTTTCTTTTCCTCTTTTCCCTGTTTCTTCTCCTTGTTCATTCCTTATCTTTTTCATTCTTTTAAAAAAATTACCCTCCTCCTTTTCCTCTTCTTCCTTTTCCTTTTCTAGAAAACAAAATTAATGTGAGATACTTACAGATGAATATATTTCCCTTAAAAAACAGTCTTGTCATAAACTCAAGATCAGCATGTATATTCACAAAGTTTTTAGCTTATTTTTGGAAACAAGCTATTGAAAGGTTTGGCTGGAAGGCGTTATCAGGTTCACTCTATTAAGCACTTTTTATGTGTCGGACATTATGCTACATTGTAGAAATACAAACATAATAGTGAGACTGTTACATTCTATTTGTGATACAACATATTCATAAATAAATAAATACAGGATATATTTTTTAAAAATGCACAATGATGTGGGATAGCATTAGCATATTGTTGAAATGAAAAAGGCTCTTCCAGGACAAGCCTGTTGAGATGAACCTTGAAGAAGACTATATGTGCTGAAACATAATGGTAATGAGGAAGAGAATTCCAGGCAAGGGCTATAGTTTGTGCAAAGGCATGGTTATAAGGAATTGGATGTCATACAAAGAGTAAGGAGTTCATTTTGGCTTGAGGTAAGTGATCTTTAGTAAGGGTAATGTCTAATTAGATTAAAATTAAAATTTTAAAGATAATGTGGAGCCAGACTGTGAACAACTCTGCATGTCAAACAGGAAGGTTTATAGTTTATCCTAAACTAGTAGGTAGCAAAGAACTGAAAACAAAGTTAATGCTTTGTTTGGTTAATGGATAAATGAATTTTGTCACATTAATGTAATGAAATATTACTATGATGTAAGATGTTGTTGTTCATTTTTCATTTTCACAGAGGACTAATGACATCATGGGGTGATGTCTTGACTTGCCTATGAATTGGATTAAAGTGATGTTGAGTTGTGCAAAGTTGTCAGCCTCATTCTCTTTTCCAGAGTCACCAAAGTAGCAGTGTATGACCTTGGTATCTTCCATGTCTCACAAAGATCCAAGTGATCCACAATAGCTGCCTTCCTGGCTTTTGCAAAAAATTGTTCTCATCCGTCCATTCTGCAAGGGAAATCCTCTTATATTTGGGGTAGGGACCCAATAATTCACTAATGGATTTGAGCCCTGTAGGGTTATCTTTAACTTGGTTTAGTCCATCTGCAGAGATGCTTTTATTTGGGTATAATTGGACATTCTCTTACACCCTTAAATCTTATAATGACTAAGATAAGATAAATAAGATACAAAGAAACATTGGAAAAATATAAGTTAATTTTTGCAAAACAAAGTAAGAAGATCTAAAAATATAATATATACAATGACTGCAATGGTATAAAAGGAAAATCAAAACTGAATGGTATAAAATTATCATATCCTAAACTGAACCTAAGATATTAGAAAGCTCCTTGTCCTCATCTTTAAAGAAGTAAGAGAATATGATGGAGGAATTCAATTCATAAAGTCAGACTTTTATAATAATTTTTCCACATAATGAATAATCTTGTTGAATTTTAAAAAATAAGTTCTTTATAAAAAGTGTTGGCTCTCTTTAATGGAATAGAGGAATATATAAGTGAGTGTACATGACATAAGTAAAATTAATATATTCATTAAAAACTTTAAATAAATGTAGAGTAAGTATTAAGAGAGACAATTCTCCTGAAGATTATTTTGACTGAAATGGAAGAGTTGGTTGCTGAGGTAGAAACAATGGGGAATTAAGGAACAAGTTCTCACTTCATCAGAAAATTTGAGAAAATATGTAGAGAAAAGTCAGACATAGTTCGATCTGCTCTCTAGATTTTTAGAATCTACATTTTTTTAAACCCTTATCTTCTGTCTTAGAGTCAATACTGTGTATTGGTTCAAAGGCAGAAGAGTGGTAAGGGTAGGCAATGGGGGTCAAGTGACTTGTCCAGAGTCACACAGCTGGGAAGTGTCTCAGACCAGACTTGAACTTAGGACCTCCGGTCTCTAGGCCTGGCTCTCAATCCACTGAACTACCCAGCTGCCCTAGAGACTTCATTTTAAAGAAATTTTAGGGAAGATCCTATGGCTTTATATTATCCTAGTGCAATAATCCTAAAATGGATAGAAGGTTCAAAAGAATTAAATTTTGAAGATATAAGAAAAACTACTACAATGAATAGGAAAACAGAGGAAGCTGATGAAAGAAAAAACAATTAACCAATGCAAATTTTTAAAAGAAGACAATAGCCAGGGCATATAACTAAGGATGAATTCAAAAGAACTAATATTATGTTATAATAATTGTGTCAATGTTATATCCATCCCACAATGAGATAGCATTTTTTAAAATGGTCTTTGGCCTTAAAGGAGGATCATTTCCTTGCTACTAGGGTGGTATGAATAATGATTACTGTCAATGAAATAAATGCTGAAATATTTGACTTTTATTTTGATTTTTTTATCCCTCTCAGAAGTGAAATATCTGTGAGAAAGAGTAAAATACTAGGAAATGTGTGAACTCAGATCAAGTGGGTAAAAAGCATTAAGCTGCCCTATATCAATTTAGATTACTAAGCCCCTGTGAACATCGAAGAGTATGGAAGACCTAGCAGATATAATGAAGGAACAGGGAAAAGGCAAATGTCCTGACTTTTTCAAAAGTGAAGAGGCTATAATCTTCTAACTCTAGTCCAATCACTTTGATTTCTAATCCTGGGTAGTTGTTTTTTTTTTTTTTAAGACATTTTAAAAAGAGAGATTTGAGTACAATGAGAAAGGAAGGCAATGATTTCTTAGTTTCATCAAATGACAGTTTATGAAAGCATTTTGTGAAGTGCTAGATAATTATTAGCATTCATTATCATAGTTATTATTAAAATATTTTTACAGTTAATATGAATAGTTGATGTTCGTATTAACCTCATTTTGGCTTTTTTTTGACAAAGTATATAGTTAAGGGAAAATGCCATAGACATTATATATTTAGTTTTCAACAAAGTGTTTGGTGAAGCCTCTTGTTCTATTTTTATAGAGAACGGCAATAGACAAGATGGAGCGATATGATCAAGATGATAGAACAATTAGGGGAATTTGGAATGGGTTTAATGTCTGGAATCAAAGAATGATTTTTTTCCTGGATTTTATATGGTTATAAAACAAATGGAAATAAAAGTGGATAACCAGAGATTAGGATATGGATGAGTCAGTCTGGGCACTGGGGGTTCTTGAAGACTAGTACTCTTAAACATATATTCTGGCAAACCTTATCAAACTGGAATGTTTTAAAAATATATTACTAAGAATCAAATACATGTCCGTTTTCCAAAAGCCAACCTAGATAATTTGAGCAACAGTGCCAGAAAGTTTGCCACTAGCATTTATTATTTTTGAGCTATAGAGTTCATCATATCCTCTATTATAAAGGTTATAACCTGTGATTTCATTAGTATAAGCAACTCCTCTAACCAGCGAAGGTTGGTTCCTTCTCTTTTAATCATAGAAAGTAACCCTAGAGCACTTGAAGGTTAAAAATGACTTGTCCACTCTTTTGGGTTTGCCTGTCCACTGTCATGCTGCCCCTCCATGCACTCCCAGAAGAGTATTAAAGATGTGAACTTTTAGACAACTTTAATGAACTGCTGAACATTGACTTGAAACAAATTGTAAAACATGGAGACAAACTTTCTCTAAGTGTTTAACAATTTAATGAAGAGATCCTGCTGGGATTCAGGCAAAAGAGGCATTCTCTACTGATGGCAAATATCCCCATTATCCCACAATATTATATTGAACCTTACAACAACATGAAGGTGAAATCCAGAGCAATGCAAAAAAAAAGTTCAATTATTTGACAGGTAATTTTTTTCAAGTACCTACTATGCTCCAGGTATTATGCTGGTCATGCAACATATTCACAAATAAGTAAATACAGGATACTAACAAAATAAATAATATGCGATTTAGAGGTGGGAGACAGAGAGTACTAAAATTTGAAGGAAGCAGAATAGGGGTCTTGAAGGAAGTAGAACTTGAAACTAGTTCCTTTGGTAAGTAACAACAAAAAACTTCCCTCCATTTTTCTCAACTATACCATGGGGATAGGATAAGAAAAGCACCTCTTTTCCACTCCTCCTTTCCCCTTTCCTCTCCTTTTCCTGTAACATATCCACCCAGCTCAAATGACAGATCACCTAAAAGTGAAAAAAAAGCAGCAACAAAAACAGCAAACTAGGCAGTATTCCTATGTAAATCTATGTAAAATTTAGTCCCATTCAGTTTTAGTTTTTGGGATGCTACTCAGTATTTTTATATAACACTAGTCATTATGCTTCCTTTGAAATCTTTTGTGGGGGAATAATTGAAGTGAATTAATAAATGTGAAAAATTGATTACCTATTTGGGTCAAATAGCAAATCATGGTAGGATAGGAAGGTCTGTACTCATTGAAAATGGAAAATAATGCTGATGATAAATGAATTATAACATTATACATGAGTTTTTAAACTAGTTTTTTTAACAAATTAATAATTTTAAAGTTCCAATGATTTTTAAAAAACATTTATTAATATTCATTTTTAACATGGTTACATGATTCATGCTCCTACTTTCCCCTTCACCCCCGCTCTCCCCCCACCAATGGCCAACGCACATTGCCACTGGTTGTAACATGTGTCCTTATTCAGGGCCTATTTCCAAATTGTTGTTAGTTGCATTGGTGTGCTAGTTTCGAGTCTACATCCCCAATCATGTCCACCCCAAACCACGCGTTCAAGCAATTGTTTTTCTTATATGTTTCCTCTCCTGCAGTCCTTCCTCTGAATGTGGGTAGCGTTCTTTACCATAAATACCTCAGAGCTATCCTGTGTCATTGCATTGTTGCTGGTACAGAAGTCCATTGCATTCGATTTTACCACAGTATATCAGTCTCTGTGTACAATGTTCTTCTGGCTCTGCTCCTTTTGCTCTGCATCAGTTCCCGGAGGTCTTTCCAGTTCACCTGGAATTCCTCTAGTTCATTATTCCTTTGAGCACAATAGTATTCCATCACCAGCATATACCACAATTTGTTCAGTCATTCCCCAATTGAAGGACATACCCTCCTTTTCCAGTTCTTTGCCACCACAAAAAGCACAGCTATGAATATTTTCGTATAAGTCTGTTTATCTATGATCTCTTTGGGGTACAAACCCAACAATGGTATGGCTGGATCAAAGGGCAGGCATTCTTTTATAGCGCTTTGAGCATAGTTCCAAATTGCCAGTCAGAATGGTTGGATCAGTTCACAACTCCACCAGCAATGCATTAATGTCCCAATTTTGCCACATCCCCTCCAGCATTCATTACTCTCCCCTTCTTTCATTTTAGCCAATCTGCTAGGTGTGAGGTGATACCTCAGAGTTGTTTTGATTTGCATTTCCCTAATTATTAGAGATTTAGAACACTTTCTCATGTGCTTATTGATACTTTTGATTTCTTTACCTGAAAATTGCCTATTCATGTCTCTTGCCCATTTATCAATTGGGGAATGGCTTGATTTTTTATACAATTGATTTAACTTCTTGTATATTTGAGTAATTAGAC
>NC_058132.1:442785334-442967334 GCF_016433145.1 Gracilinanus agilis
TCTTGCCCATTTATCAATTGGGGAATGGCTTGATTTTTTATACAATTGATTTAACTTCTTGTATATTTGACTAATTAGACTCCTGTCAGAGTTTTTTGTTATAAAGATTTTTTTCCCAATTCGTTGTTTCCCTTCTGATTTTGACTACATTGTTTTTGTTTGTACAAAAGTTTTTTAGTTTAATATAATCAAAACCATTTAATTTAAATTTTGTAATTTTCTCTAACTCTTGCTTGGTTTTAAAATCTTTCCTTTCCCAGAGATCTGACAAGTATACTATTCTGTGTTCACTTAACTTATTTATAGTTTCCCTCTTTATATTCAAGTCATTCATCCATTCTGAATTTATCTTGGTGTAGGGTATGAGATGTTGATCTAAACCTAATCTCTCCCATATTGTTTTCCAAATTTCCCAGCAGTTTTTATCAAAGAGTGGATTCATGTCCCAAAAGTTGGGCTCTTTGGGTTAATCATACACTGCCTTGCTGATGTCATTTATCCCAAGTCTATTCAATTGATCCTCCCTTCTCTCTTAGCCTGTACCATATTGTTTTGATGACTGCTGCTTTATAGTATAGTTTAATATCTGGTACTGCTAGGCCCCCTTCCTTCACATTTTTTTCATTATTTCCCTTGAAATTCTTGATCTTTTGTTATTCCAAATGAACATTTCTATAGTTTTTCCTAATTCAGTAAAGAAGTTTTTTGGTAGTTTGATAGGTATGGCACTAAATAGGTAAATTAATTTGGATAGAATGGTCATTTTTATTATGTTAGCTCGTCCTACCCATGAGCAACCAATGGCTTTCCAATTGTTTAGATACAGTTTTATTTGTTTGGAAAGTGTTTTGTAGTTGTTTTCATATAATTGCTGTGTTTGTTTTGGTAGATAGATTCCTAAGTATTTTATATGGTCGAGGGTGATTTTAAATGGTGTTTCTCTTTCAACCTCTTGCTGCTCTAATGTGTTGGAGATATATAGAAATGCTGATGATTTATATGCATTTATTTTGTATCATGCAACTTTGGTGAAGTTGTTGATTATTTCTACAAGCTTCTTAGTTGATTCTCTAGGATTTTTTAAGTATACCATCATATCATCTGCAAAGAGTGATAGCTTAGTCTCCTCATTGCCTATTTTGATACCTTCAATTTCTTTTTCTTCTCTAATTGCTACTGCTAGTGTTTCTAGTATTATGTTGAATAATAGAGGTGATAATGGGCATCCTTGTTTCACTCCTGATCTTATTAGGAAGGCTTCTAATTTATCCTAATTGCATATGATGCTTGTTGATGGTTTTAGGTATATACTGTTTATTATTTTTAGGAAAGGTCCTTCTATTCCTATACTTTTCAGTGTTTTCAATAGGACTGAATGCTGTATTTTGTCAAAGGCTTTTTCAGCATGTATTGAGATAATCATGTGACTTTTGTTTGTTAGACTGCTGATATGGTCAATTATGTGGATGGTTTTCCTAATGTTGAACCATCCTTACATTCCTGGTATAAGTCCCACCTGATCATGGTGGATGATCTTCTTAATTACTTGCTGGAGTCTCTTTGCTAGTATTCTATTTAAGATTTTTGCATCTATGTTCATTAGGGAGATTGGTCTGTAGTTTTCTTTCTCTGTTTTTGATCTCCCTGGCTTTGGAGTCAGTACCATATTTGTGTCATAAAAGGACTTTGGTAGGACTCCTTCTTTGCTTATCATATCAAATAATTTGTATAGTATTGGGATTAGTTGCTCTTTGAATGTCTGATAGAATTCACTTGTGAATTCATCAGGCCCTGGCGATTTTTTCTTAGGGAGTTCTTTGATGGCTTGTTCAATTTCTTTTTCTGATATGGGATTATTTAGATATTCTATTTCTTCTGCTGTTAATCTAGGCAATTTATATTTTAGTAAATATTCATCCATATCTCCTAAATTGTTATATTTATTGCCATATAATTGGGCAAAATAGTTTTTAATGATTGCCTTAATTTCCCCTTCATTAGAGGTGAGGTCTCCCTTTTCATCTTTGATACTGTCGATTTGGTTTTCTTCTTTCCTTTTTTTTACTAGATTGACCAGTACTTTGTCTATTTTATCTGTTTTTTCAAAATACCAGCTTCTAGTCTTACTTATTAATTCAATAGTTCTTTTACTTTTGATTTTATTAATTTCTTCCTTGATTTTTAGTATTTCTAATTTAGTTTTCATCTGGGGATTTTTAACTTGCTTGCTTTCTAGTTTTTTAAGTTGCATGCCCAATTCATTAATCTCTGCCCTCCCTAATTTAATATATGCACTCAAGGATATAAATTTCCCCCTGAATACTGCCTTGGCTGCATCCCACAGAGTTTGGAAGGATGTCTTGTCATTGTCATTCTCTTCAATGAAATTGTTGATTGTTTCTATGATTTCTTCTTTGACTAATTGGTTTTGGAGAATCATATTATTTAATTTCCAATTAGTTTTTTATTTGCCTGTCCAGGTACCCTTACTAATTATTATTTTTATTGCATTATGATCTGAGAAGGTTACATTTATTGTTTCTGCTCTTTTGCATTTGTTTGCAATGTTTCTATGCCCTATTACATGGTCAGTCTTTGTGAATGTACCATGTGCAGCTGAAAAGAAGGTGTTTTCCTTTTTGTCCCTATTTATTTTTCTCCACATATCAATTAAATCTAATTTTTCTAGGACTTCATTCACCTCTCTTACCTCTTTCTTATTTATTTTTTGGTTTGATTTATATAGATTTGAAAGATTTATTTAGATCTCCCACTATTATGGTTTTCCTATCTATTTCCTTCTTGAGCTCTGCCATTTTCTCCTTTATGAATTTGGATGCTATGCCACTTGGTGTGTACATATTGAGCAGTGTTATTTCCTCATTGTTTATACTGCCTTTAATCAGTATGTAATGACCTTCCCTGTCTTTTTTAATCATATCTGTTTTTACTTTGGCTTTGTCAGAAATCATAATAGCCACTCATGCCTTCTTTTTCTCATTTGATGCCCAAAAGACTTTGCTCTAGCCCTTAACCTTAAACTTGTGTATTTCTACCCGCCTCAAATGTGTTCCTTGTAGACAACATATATTAGGATTTTGATTTGTAATCCACTCTGCTATTTCCTTCCATTTTATGAGCGAGTTCATCCCATTCACATTCAGAGTTATAATTATCAGTTGTGCATTTGCTGACATTTTTGTATTTTCCCCTAGTCCTACCCCTTCTTCTTGCACTATTTCCTTTTAAACCAGTGGTTTGCTTTAAGACAGTATTCCCTCCCTTGTTTAACTTCCCTTTCTACCCCCTCCCTTATTATTCCCCTCTTTTTATTTTTAAAGGCCTAATGAATTTCCTCCCCCTTCTTCTCCCCTCCCTTTTTTGACCTCCCCACTCCCCTGCTCCCTTTGGTTTATCCCTTCTGACTTTCTCAGTAGGATTAGATAGAGTTTTATATCCCAATGGATAATAAAGCTACTCTTCCCTCTCTGGGTTGATTACACTGAGAGTAAGGTTTAAATATTACCTCTTAATGCTCTCTTCCTCTCCTTCTTATAATAGTATTTGTCCCGTCCCCTTCCCATGCCCTCTTTGTGTGTAATAGAATATCCTATTTTTCTTATTCACTCAAGTTTCTCTTGGTGTCCCCTACTATTCACCCCACTCTTTCCCACCCCCAATCCAATGATTTTTTGGAGGGTGATTGACAAGATCCCTAGTATTTTTGAAGCCGTGTCATTCAGATTTAAATTTTCTCATAATGCATCTGAATTTTATTCCTGTTAGTTTAGCTTATCTTTTAAATTTCCATTTAATTTTCAGACAAATATTTTAATTCTGAGCATGTGCAGGATGCCAGTCTACTATTAGCTAGAAGTACTTTGCAGTAATTCTTCAAAAGATGCTTGTCTTGATTTCATGTGTATATTAGTGTTCATTGCTGCTAACAAGTGATTATTGAAATTTCTGGGTTGTTTTCCAGAGTGGCTCTTAAGTCTCATGCCTTGGATTGGCTGTCCACTTTTAGAAACCTAACAATGCAAAAAATTATCTTTTGTACATCTGACTTTTCTCTTTTTCTTTTAATGTAGGTTCAGTTTCCCATTAGTCATATTTCAGTAAAAAAAATCACACTGATATATGTAATATTGTACATTCTTAGGGTTAGTTGTCTTCCCTTCTTTGTTTCAGTTTAATTAATTAAATGTTTTAATTTAAGTCAATACTTGTGCTTGTAAACCGGCTTTTAGTTTATCATTTGTAACGAAAGGATAGTGAACAGTAAGCAAAACAATAAGTTTGATAAATTTTTTTGTGGTTAGATTTACAGACTGCTACTTTGATATGTGTTAACATTATACTTAGACTATATTGAAGTTGTCATCTTGTATATAATCTTCATGTCCCTCTTAATGTTTATCTTTTCATTTATTATTTATTGGCTCTTTTTTCCATTTGTCTTCCTTGTTCTACTTTTCTCCTCTTTGCTCTGCACACAAACATTCAGTTTCTGAAAAAAAGTGAACTATTGTGTAAACAAACCTAGTATTTTCATACTTTTTCATTGCTTTTTTTAACATAATGATTAAATTTAAATTGTAAATGAAAAAATAAGAAAATAATGTAGTAGAAAAAATATGAGAATGGAAGTCAGGAGAACTTATTACTATTCTCCAGAATGCCAGAAATTAGCAGTGTTACCTTGAGCAAGTCATTTAACCATTATGAGTCTTAGCTTCCTTATCCCTGAAACATAGATTTTCCAGATTCCTTTTCCATACTCATGTTACATAAATAATGTGTGTTCATAAACATAAGATGTTTGAATATATATAGTGTGTGCATTTGTGCAAACCTTGGATTTAATCAGTTATAGAAAAATAACATCAATTGATCAATGTAATTAAATTAGTTGTAATTTACATTTATAAAGAGCTGTCTTGGGGTAGTGAGAAGTTAAAAAAACTTGCTAAGGATTACAACCTTTAGTCTGTTTCTAGAACCAGAGCTCACTTCATGTTTTCTTAACTTAGAAACCAATTCTGTATCCATTCTACCATTCTCCTTCTTGGGAGGATACATTCATATATAGTTATACACACACACACACACACACACACACACACACACACACACACACACACACACTAGCTGTGTGACTCTGGGCTGTGTAACCCTGTTTGCCTTGATTTCCTTATTTGTAAAATGAACTGGAGAAGGAAATAGCAAACCATTCCATGTTATTTGCCAAGAAAACCGCAAAATGGGTCACAAAAAGACAGACATGAATGAAAAATGACTCAGTAATGAGATATGTGTATGTATGGAGTTAAATTCTTATAAAGATGAGCTTTCTATCTATAAGTGCTATTTTTTATTTTTGAAATTTCTGAATAATGCAAAGCCTTCAGAAATATTTAATATAACTTAAGATTGATTAAGGATTTAAAATAAGAAAATGGTTGAGACAAATATTATTATAATAAAAAAGATTTAATAACCTTTCTGAAAAGAATTCTCATCCTGAATTGTTTAGACCTATTAGAATAATGGACCTGTGGGAATAGTGAGGTAAATATTAGTCATTGTTGATGACATATTATTTATGAAATTTAGAGTTTAAGACAAATCACACACCAGCTGTTTTTCCTGTGTTTAAAAAATGGTTTAAAGGTTTTTATGCTTTCATAGGGAAAAAAGTGTGAAGATTCAAAACATCTGTGCTTTGTCATCTCCAGTTAACTGTTGTTCAGAAGTTGATTTTTTAAGCATTACATTCTTGGTAGTTCAGGTAAATGATTCTGTGTCTTATTTTATGAGAATTTATGATGGTCTAGATATTGTGGGTTATCTCTTCATGGACAGGTGAAGCAAAGAAGCAGTAATGCAAATTTCCTATAATTTTTAGATGGAAAATTTTCATTCCTAGAAAAGAGCATATTTTAATGTTGTTCAAAATTCATTTGCCTCATTTTAGGATAATTAATTCATATTATGATAATACATTTCTTAAAGTTGAATGGGTACAGAAATCTTCACAATAAACTGGTAGAGACATATGTGTGTTTGTGAATGTGTGCCCCCATGTATAATAATACGGGCATTACCATTGTTGGGGCACAGTTTCCCTTTCTTCTCCACTCATGGGTCCATCTTAGCTCTGGGTTCATGAAGAATGGGTTCAAACCTGGAAAAATCTGACCTCCAAATAAAAGTGGGTAGTTATGGTTTAGTGGTTAGAGTGTTGGGCCTGGAGTCAGGAAGACCTGAATTCAAATGCAGCTTCAGATACTCACTAATTCTGTGACCCTGATCAAGTTACTCAACCTCTGTTTGCCTTAATCTATTAGAGAAGGAAATGGCAAAACATCCCAGTATCTTTGTCAAGAAAACCCCATATGGGGTCACAATAAGTCATACATGAATGAAAAACAACAACTTTTATTTCATTAATCTTTAGCTCTTGAGGAGATCCCTACCCTGGAGCCATGGGAAAAAATTGCATGAAGCTTAACTTGGCTCATGTCCTAGGGTGTCCCCAAAGTGGTGAATAAAAAGGCACCTACAATGCAGATAAGGCATTGTTTATTTCCTCAAACCAAAAGAAATGTTTAACACACATACCCATGCATCCAACAAATGTACAATGGCAAATAAACACAAAGAATTAACTGTAGTAAATGTTTTACTCTCCAAGGAAGTTACTCCTTAGAACACAATAATGTTTGTGGATTGTTGAATAGACACTTGTGCATTTTATCCTGACTCTTCACTTTTCACAGGTCCCTTTGAAGTTCATATTTTCTGGTAGAGATTGGGTTCTTCCTTAGGTCTGGGTTGTCTTCTCCTCTGAGAACCACCACCCACACTAGCTGAATACACAGATTTTATCTCTCCAACTCACAAAGTTGCCTACAAAATGGAATGTAATCAACTCCCAATTGATTCTAGGTCAGCCATGATCTGACAAAGAAAATTATACAAACCAGAGTCACAAGGCAAGGGCTCACTTAAACTCATGCAAGTGCTTTAGTAGGACAAGTCCTCAAGGTTTCCCAGTTCTCCCAGGGTACAGAAAGGTCACTTGCTCCACAATCACTCCTCTTAAGCAAGACTTGAAGACTCCTGTTGGGTAGACCAGAAGGGAAGAGAAGGGAGAGAGCATCTCACATACTTTGAATGAACATAGGTGTATGGGGTGGTCAGTGAAGACCATGTGTGGTGTCAAGACCTTTTCAGGGCTACTCATTTACCTTAGGCATCCATCTTTCACCTGACTCCCACCTGTGACTTCAAGAAGCTAATGTATTCACACCTCTGTGAAAGCATCTAGGCAAAGGTGCTGAGCAGGTTGAGCATAACTAAGACACATCAAACACATCAGTGGGTTGGGGGTATGTCTACCTCATCCAAGTGAATCAGCAGATGAGAACAATCTGTTTTAGCAACCCAAGGTCAGTTGAGGCAATAGCTATGGAGTACTTAGAGCTTGATCAGAAATCAAGGACATCCACTGCATCTTGGTCCATTCTGACTTTTATCTTGCAACTAGACTTCATTGAGGGAGACTATGAAGCTGAAAAGCTGAAGACTTTGAAGAATTCTCCCTCACTTAAGTTCAGTTCACACACATGAAGATATTACCCCTGTGACATTATTGATCCTCTCTGAAAACAAAGGATCTGCATGAGTGTATATACTCGCGTACATTTACTTATACATTTAATATACCACATGTATTATATTTATGCTTATTTTTATTTATGTAGTTATAGACTTAATTATATATATTTATATTATTTGTATTTATACATATATTTACATATACTTGCATTATAACCATAAACATATAAGCAACTTTCTCAAAGAAAATATTTTAATCCCCCTTTTATAAATATCATATACTGAATGTCTGTATGTATGAATTCTCTCACTCTTCCTTCTATCCTGGTGTTTGTCAAAGTTTCAAGTGAGAATAGAGAAACAATTGATATTTTAACTAAACTTCTATTTTAAGAGGTGTCATGCGCCATCTTGTATTTCATGTTTTACCCATTATGGTTCCACTCTGGTATTATTTCTTCAAATTCCAGTAGGGGAGGGAGCCAGTTAAAGCACACAGTTTTAGAGGAGCCTGAGTGAAGGCGCCATACTGCTGTGGTTTAATTTTTGTTATGTTCCCAAAGCAAATATTTCTTATCAAAACCAAAAATAATTTGATCCGTAGTAACTGTCTACTAACCTTTGCTCAGAGCAAGCCCAAGAAGATTGACACAGCATAAATATTAAACTCTCTCTCATCCTAGACTGGTGGCTCCTTTCTATGTGGGTTGAGGTCACTGTTGGGGCAGGATGGAAAATTGCATGGCTAACCAGAGCTAGACAGCCTTTAAGTCAATAGTAAATAAGCTTTAGGTTTCAGTGTTGTTGACACTTTTAACCTCTAAAAGTACAATTTGTCATCAGTTTAAAAAAATATCCTCAAATAAAGACAATGAAATCCTTGTTTAAGTCTGTATTTTCCCCCTTATTACATATAGTCACAAACACACAGTACAAAGCCAGACATACTCACACTTGTAGATACATGCTCTCAGCAGGGTTTCATTTCTGCTTAGTGCTGCGGTTTGGGGGAAAACCTCTTGTGTGTAGTGTTTTTATTTCTGAGCTTGTCACAGCATGTAATCAGTGTCTTACTGAGAGCAAGACACACTTGTGTGTGTGTGTGTGTGTGTGTGTGTGTGTGTGTATCTGTATATGTCTACGTACATGCAGGATGTCTTTCTATTAAAGCTGAAGATAGCACTAACATTTTTGGAACAGCATATATGTTTTTGTGTGTATGTACACATAAATACACTAAGACTTGGAGATAGTCATTTAAACATCTAGATTACAGACTCTAGCCAATGTAATTTTAAAATTGTTATAAAATCCTTATCAAATATTTTAAAATGATATACATAATCTAAATTTATTTTTTGCTAAAATGTGTTTTCTAGAAAATAAACAAAATATGTATGTCTATATATTGTATATAAAATCTATAATTTATGTATTTACCAAGAATGTAGATATTTTATATTTTCCCTAAAATTTGTATTATAGACTAATATTCATATAAAAGTATATATAATACATAATCTGTAATTTGATATATACAATCTTGCAAAAATGTTTTTATACCAGTGAATATCAAAATAAATCATCATTTTCAAAGTATTAACTACCTATGCATTTCATTTTTGTCTAACTTTATTTTTTCTTTTGCCTTTTAATAATTACTTAAACTGGTCAAACTACAAAAAAGAAGCCTTTTAGGCCTCATAATTGTATATTTTCAATGACCAATCATTATTTTTTCCTTAGCTTTTCCACTTTAGCACAGAGGCAAGAGTATGCTTCTGTCAATTTTCAAGGATGTCTATATTCAATTCCCTAAGCAGAAAGATGAGACCATACTCCCTTTAGTGCATGGTGTATATATTTACTAAGTGGCATGTCAGAAGAGCTCTGGTTAGAAAGCTTTGGATTTATGGGGTCTTTAGTTCAAATGTTAGTTAGATAGCATGGTTGCTCTTCAGAATTCAGGATATTAACGTTAACATGTTTTGCTTTTAAATGCAAAATGCAGTGTATTCAAGGCAGCAGTTTAATGGCATTATAAGGCCAAGAGAGGTTAAGTTTAGTTTGCCTTGTGGTGCAGCTGATAAAACAGCTGGAACTATACCCAAGATTACTAGACTCCAACTTTGTCATTTATTTTTCTATCTTTTATTTTCTTTAAAGAAAAAAACCCACAAATCCTTAAACTAAGTTATTAAACATGGATTTTACTTTAAAGGGAAATCTCTCCTTCAAATGAAGGGACTTTGCACTAAAAATTTATAGCAATATCTTTAGTTAATTGGTTAAGACACAGTGGTAAAGAAGAATGGTAGAATCAGAATTGAGAGCAATTATGTGTAAGACATGGGACTTATACTTATGTTTTCCTGAATCCAAAGTAACTTTATATTCATTATACCACACTGCTTCTCATAAGTGTTGTTTGGTTCATTCAAACTATTTAAAACTTTATTAGTCTTCATGAAATATTACTCCTTATAATGAATCTCTATTTATACTGACTTTCTTTCCCCTTTTACTCATGTCATTATCCCAAGAAGTTTCCATTCCCTTCTCCCTTAGCAATCTAATTGATCTTATTTTTGAAGAACTTTTTTCGTGTTAACATCTTCTCCTGAAATCCATTACATCGATTTCCTTGTGTCCTTTCTGAGACCAACCAATCTGATCAACCATCAAGAAAAACATTTCTCTTCTGTAATTCTCCACAGCCCATAATGAGAACATAACACTCCCAATACTGGCACTTTTCTGTCCCATGTCTTGGTCCTAGAATTTTTCTTTCTTCATGTTTCCTTGACATCTGTAAGAGATTAGTCAAGGAATGCATAATTACTGCCTGGACAGCCTCTACATTAGAGAATATATGGCTATTCATCCTGGAGGGTAATATGGTCATTGATGTTTAAATATATCATGATGTCCTTCCAAGGCAGGAGGTAGTGATCAGCCTGTGAACTTTATAGTTCAAGAGGAATATAAAGTAACATTTCAGTACACTCTTTCACTGAGAGTTCTTCCACTCTGGTAGAAGAGTCCAAAAAAGCTACATATTACAGAACGTCATATCAACAAATTTGGGCTTTATGGAATCAAAAATAAGGAAAACATTTCTATTCCTATTGACCCTCAAGGGAGGGTATCCTTTAACTAGGACCTGAGCAACTTCCAAATATACCCTTCTTTTCTTCATGAATGAACATATTATCTAAGTCTTTTTTGTATAGCGCAGATTCCCAGAAATTCAGAGTTGGAAGGGACCACCTCGGCTTCCATTTAGTCCAAATCATACAAAAAAGAATTCCCTATAATTACATACCCCAACAAATGGTCATCCAGCCTTTACTTGAAGATTTTAAAGTTTTTCTAAGGTTTTATCCAGCCTAAAATTGCTTCTGAAACCTCCACCTACTGCCTCTGGTTCTCTGCTTTGGGGCTTAACAGTTTAACTTTAATCTCTCTTCCACATGATTTTCATAATCTTGAAAATAACTATAATGCTGTCCTTTGGTTTCTTTTTCCAGGCAAAAGATACCGGTTCCTAAACCAATGCTCATATGAGATGTACCGAAAGCCTTTAACCATCCTTAATGTCCTACTCTGTATTATCTCAAACTTATCCTTAAATTGTCCTTAAATTGTGCTGCCCAGCACTATATTCCTGATGAAATGCGATGAGCTACTGTTAACTCCCTATTCCTGCAAGCTATGTCCCTCAAGGCAATCCAAGATCACATTAATGTTTTAGGCTGTCATGTCAAATAGCTAATTCATATTGAGCTGTTAGTACATTAAAACTTCTAAAACTTTTCCAGAACAATTGCTATGTAAATAGACATTCTTCATTGTGTGTTTATGAAGATTTTTAAAAATTTGTGTAAGATATTGTACATTTAGCCCCATTGAATTTTATCTCATTAGATCCAATCCAGTGCTCTAGTATGTCTAAGATGTTTCTGGATCATACCTCTATCATCCAGTGTATTAGCTGTTCCTTACAGGTTTGTGCCCCTTGTAAATTTGATGACTAAATAATCATTTACAACTTTATCTAAGTTATACATTAAAAAATTCAATAGCTTATATCAATTATTAGGAGTTACTTTCCTCAGTGTGTGTGTATATATATATATATATATAAATCTGACTGAGTTCAATAGCACAGGACCAACAACTGATCATTGGAAAGCCATGCTATAAATCTCTTGCCATATTGAAGTTTAACTCTTAATTACTAACTGTTCAGCTAAATATTTGGAATCTACCTAATTGTATTATTTTATTGCCCATATTTCTCATTTTTCTCCATAAGAATGATCTGTGATACTTTAGATTTGTTAAAGTCTTATTTAACTCTAACCCTAACATTTCTCTTATGTGTCAATTGGTAATCCTTTTAGGAAAAGGAAATTAGGTTGGTCAGGAGTGACATGTTCTTGATCAAGCAATGCTACCTCTTTCTAATCACCTACTATTCTAGAAATTCACCAACCATTTCTTTGATGATATGCTCCAGAATTTCACCAGGAATGGAAGCAAAGATCATTGTCATGTAGTAACAGTTTTCTTTCGAAAAATTAGTATATCACTTGCCTTTCTTCAATTTTTAGATAGTTCTCTTATTTTCTATGATTTTTCAACTATCATTTATAGTGGCTCAATACTAACATGAGAATGAATTAATGAAAAAATCATTTATTAAGTTTTTAATATGTTCTAAGTAGTGTGCTAAGGATTGTATAGAAAAGAAATTTTAAAAAATTGAGACTGAACCTGCTTCAAGGAGACCCACACTTTATTTGGGGAAGATAATACATTAAAAAGTTTGACTGTTAAGTTATCTGTCAAAGGGAAGCAGTCCTAAGGGTGAGTTAGAGGGAAATTAGAGGATGCATAGGTTAGATCACTTGGTCAGATGACATTATTGGGAGTCAAGAGGGCTTAGAGATAGGGCAGGTATTAATGTCTGGAGGATTTAATGAAGTAGTAGCAAGATGTCTTTTGGTCTTTAATCTTACCATAAGTCAGTGTATCTCATTTAATCCAAGCTGTGGTAGCAGTCACATAGCCTAGATTGCTTTGGGATAGGAGGCAGGGAGAAAGGCATTCCTGTAGTGTTGAACCCTTCTGCCAACAGGCTGCTCTCAATTTACTAGTTTTTTCAGAGACCTAGAATAGTGGAAACAGGACCACTAATCAATACATAAGTATACCTGATGGTCATATATTTATTTGTTTTTTAAATGTAACATTAAATCTGCTTTATTTTATTGTATTTTTATTTATTTTGTTAAATGTGCTCCAATTCCATTTTAATCTGGAGTATTTAATTTAGGAGTATTGTCATGTGTTTGACAATTTTGCCCCAGCATAATATTTGAGCCAGGTGATTGAATCAATCAAGGACAATTAGGTGCTCTCTTCTATCTTCTGAGTTATCTTGGTTACCTTAGTCCTTTCTCCCTTGTGATTTCCAGTTTAAAAGTCTTCTCCTTGGCGGAGAAAGCAGAAACAAATGAGATTTAAACAATTCCACCTTCTCTCTTTTGCTAGTTGTCATCTCATCCCCCCTAAGTAAAATTCTTATTTTTTCTACCAAATTTAAAAAAAAAACCTTTTTTCCTAAAAAGAAGTATTTTGCTACATGCAAAGATATTATTTAAAATTCAAAACAAAAACAAGCAGACAGAATCTTAGCAGACCCATTTGCCAATGGAGTGAGGAAAACATAGGTTCAAATCTTGTATTTACTGGGGAAGTGACCTAGTCTCTCTGTGCCTCAGATTACTTATCTGTAAAAAGAGATTGTTAAATTTATGATTTCCAAGGACTTTTCTATCTCTAAATATGAGATAGTGTAATCTAGTCTAATACAAATATAGATCACTGAAATGTAGCCCCTCTTACTGTCATGATAGATAAGTCATTTGTATTATTTTTTTCTAACATAAAAATGATACATAGTGAATTAAAAGAAAAGTTTCAGAATATTTCTGTAAGTGTGATGTTTTAAAATGTTCATTCTTTAAACTCTTCACTTAGAAGCATGGCCTTGAGTTTATAAAATGATCCAGTCTAGAAGTGGGTACCTTTTCTCATGAGTAGAGATTATGTAAATTGCTAATATTATTAATAAAAATAGCGCATTCCTAACATTATTATGTTATTCAGTTTTACAAATTCATATTGAACTATTTACTGTGAGATAGCAGAAATAGTATGGTCTATTGAACATAAAAGTGACCTGGAATCCAGGAAGATATGTCTGTTTTCACCACATACTGGTGATGTGACTCTGGGCAAGTCACTTAACCTCTCCTTACCGTAAGGCAATTTGCTAAGACTCTTTAAATTTCAAGTTTTTACTTGGCCTGGTATAGGGAACATACTTATGCAGACATTCTCTCTGCCAGTGAAGTCACAGATACAGACCCCATTTTCTTCCTATGTTGTTTTTACTGTTTTTGTCTAGACATTTCGATCGTATCTAATTCTTCATAACCCCATTTGGAATTTTCTTGGCTAAGATACTGAAGTGGTCTGCCATTTCCTTCTTTCCCTCATTTTATAGATGAGGAAACAGAGGCAAACAGGGTAAAATGACTTGCCCAGGGTCATATAAGTAGTATGTATCTGAGGTCAGATTTGAACTCAGGAAGATGAGTCTTCCTAATGCAAGGTCAAGCATTGAGATAGTTCTTTGAAAAGTTATGAAATTGTGAATGCCCAAATAGTCTTAAAACTCTAAAGGATGTGTTAAAAATAATATGAATTTAAGTTTTTAAATGAATGTTCCATGAAGATGAAAAAAATCCTACAATGATCATTTTTGAAAATAGTTATATAAGACTTTTGATACCATTTAGAGGAGTTCTCTCCAAATCTCAATTTATGATATGGTTTTGTTGTTCAGTTATTTCAGTTGTGTCTGAATCTTCATGATCCCATCTGGGACTTTCTTGAAAAAGATATTAGAGTGTTTTGTCATTTCCTTCTCCAGCTAATTTTATAGATGAGGAAACTGAGGCAAATATAAGTAGTAAGTGTTTGAGACTGGATTTAAGCTCAGGTCTTCCTGACTTCAGGTCCATTGTGCTCTGTCCACTTTGCAAACTAACTTCTCTAAAAATGCTCTTTTTGGAGCAATATTTGGTTTTACTTGATTCTTCTGAATGCTGATACACACATGCTCCCATAAATATTAAGGATCATCACTCAACTTACTTATTCCTGTTGGTGTTTGAAAGGACCTAGTTTCTGTAAAGAAAAATTGATGTTGTTCAGGAAAGGAACATGAGAAGGAGGAAGAATATTTGGCTCGCCTGTCTTGCTTGTCAGAGTTAGTTCATCAATGCAATGTGTCTTTGAAGGTTTGAGGTCATAGAAATTTCCTGATTTAGAAGCAAAGAACTTATATCTCCTTTTTGAAAAAGTCCCATTTTGTTTTTGTTTAGTAGTTTACATTAGCATTCAACTAATTTCATTCCGGTTGTTTTAAATTTAGTTTCTATATCCTATAAGTAATTCTTTGTTCTGTAATCATGCACAGAGATTAAAAAATGGTACTCAAAGACACATATTTTGAATAAACAAACCCTGGAACAACCAAAGTCTTGTACTTGGTCATAGGATGCAAAATACAAACACATATGTAGCAAACCTCTTGAGAAGATACTGATTATCTTTATTTTTTGTGGAGCATATCATAAATATGTGATGCTACTTTTTTCATGTTGGGTCTCCTTACATCCCATAAAAGTTGTTAAATTTCTATCATGAAGGGGAAAATTTATGTCAATTTTTCCTTTTTTTGTACTGAGGTTTGACAAACAGGTAAGAGAGCAGAATGTGAGATACAGATAGAAATTATACCTAGGCAAAAAAGAAAAAGCAATAAAGTTAATATATTGCATGAAGAGCTGCTACTGTGATCAGTACTCACAGCAGGGATTTGATGACCACAATTTGAGAACATCTGAGATTCATACATTTTGTTAATAGCAAAGTTCTGCCAGTCTACTTGGGTTGTCTCCTAATATTCAAGGAGTATGTCTTTTGATATTTTTGTTATTCAGTCATTTCAGTCACAACTTCATGACCCCATTTTTTTCTTGATAAAGTTATTGGGATAGTTTGTCATTTCCTTCTGCAGCTCATTTTACAGATGAGGAAACTAAGGTATATAGGGTTAAGTGACTTTATCCAGGGTCATGCAGTTAATAAGAAGACAAACCCAGATACGAAATCAGGTTTTCATGATTCCAGGACTAATGTTCTATCCACTGAGCCACCTAGCTGCCCCAATCTTTTGATATACCTAAAAGTTATTTGTCTAGTCTTATTAATCAACATGTTCACATTCACATTTATATGCATATACAAAATACAAATATGGATATGCACATGAAAGGTATGTATATGTGTATGTAGTATTCCAAAAGTTTTTGCAAGGTTTTAAATTTTAATTACTTTAATAGCACAAAGCTACACTAAGACTTTATTTGTTGAGCTTTCCAAAGCATTTTAGTCAGCAAACCCCTTGAATTTTGTAATATTAGGTATTATTATCCTCATTTTATAAATTAGAACAGGGGCTCTTTGAGTTAAAATGATTTTCTTAAAGGGTACACATAGCTAATAAATGGAATATCTTCTACCTAAACCCAAGGATCCTAACTCCAGATCCAGTTTTTTTTCTAATATACTAGATTTCCACCCATTTAAAACTAGGCTTAAAATTCAGATTTTAATGAATTTTCAGGAGGTTTTGAGGAAGTATGTGTGGGTTTATTATGCAGGCATATGTGTTGCATAATACATTTTAATCATGAAAAGATAGTTTTTTTTCTATCTCTACCTTAATACAAAAACAATACCTTCAAAGTTTTTGCTTTTATAAAATAGTGATATGAGAAGCAATATTTTAAATATTTTCCCAGAAGCATATAACATTAGAGATGGAAGGGGATTTAGACATTAGATAATCCATTCTCTTTGTTTCTCAGATAAGGAAACTGAGGCCCTAGGAATTGTAATTTCCCCAAGATTAGATATTCAATTCAATTCAACCAAACATACATTTGTGAAGTGTATGCTTTGTGACATCCTTGTTCCTGATGGACAGTACATCAGCACTTCTACCTGAAACAGACAGTCAAGGTGGATAGTAAGATAGGTTGAGAATTATACAGGAGGAATGCATTTGGAAAAATTACACAGTACATTTAGTGATTCCAACTTGTTCCCTGGCACAAAACCCCACATTTGTAACAGCAATATTTTTCCAGTGATGCTATATGACTGTGAGGCATGGAACACTAAAATCTCCTTAAATCAAATTGTTGGTGAGCCAAAAAGTAGTGGAGAGAATACATAGTGGAGGTTACTATGCTGCAATTTATTATAACCAAGACTTATATGCAAGAAATGCCATGTAAGATATCATCAAGGAAATGTGTGATTACCAAAGGATACGAACCTTCCCTTTAGGAAGGGAATAAGATAACAGATGGATAGTCCTGTCAGTACTCACAATATGCTAAAAAAAAAACCTAGGGGAAAATCTTTGAGTGTGGGAGGTACATGCTTTTTTGTTGTATGTATAGGGAGACATGAACAAAAATTGTATAAAACAAAGGATTAAAAGTTTGCAGTCACTTTGATAAAATCATAAATCCATGTTGATAAAATTATAAATCCAATGAAGTATAAATATAGTATATTTGGGGCATTTTATTTACATGAGTACAGTGAACATAAAGTTATAACCAAATTAGTGGTAGGATTAAGATTCAAATGAAAGTTCCTATTAAGACACATAATTAGAAAAGTGAAACCTTTTTGTTAATTCCCAGGATACTGACTTTTGATTTAGAAGTTATTGGATTTAGAGCTTGAAAAGACTATCAAGAACATAAAATCCAACCTCCTCACTTTATAGTTGGGGAAAGAAAGGTCCATAGAATCACTCAGATAGTGGCAGGATTGGGATTCAAACTCCGCTCTTTGGAGCTTGAGTTTTTCTTTTATGTTGTTTTTTTTTTTTTAACAGTTATCTTGACTGATTCAAAAGGGAAAAAATAAATTTTTTTCTGTCACAAATTCAATCTTATTAAATGTCAAATGAAACTTCCCACTGAATTTTTATCATGAAAAAATTGTTAGTTGTACTTATGTAATACTGCCAATTACATATATTGGTCCTAAATATTACCCATCTGGCAGAATTCCATTGTATATAAATAAGACATTTGAGACCTGGAAAAATGCCATTTTGAATATAGCTAGCTGGTGCTTTTTATAGTTTAATTCAGCCTGGTGATATGGAGTTCCACAATATATTCAATAGTATAAATGACAGAAGAAAAATATATAGTGAGTTGGAAGTTTTGTAAGACATTCTGTGTCATTTTAAAGAACTTGTTAAAATAAAAAATAAGTTATGTACCTGTCAGTTGATTTTTTTCAATGTTACAAAGCTATGATTTTTTCTTTATTTAAAGGTATTTTATTTTCCCATTTGCATGTAATAACAATTTCTAACATAAATTTTCAGAAATTAAATGATCCAAATTGTCTCTCTCTCTCCCTTTCTTCTCCCCTCTCAGAGAAGGTAAAGAATGTATATGGGTTATACATATATTATCATAAGGATATAGCTTTTTAACTTTTAAATTTATGTAAACTTTTGGGGTTGTTATATGACAAAAATATTTTTGCCATTTTCTCCACTATTGTTATTCTTAAAATGCATTTTAATTTATTTTAAGCACAGGAAAAAATATTCAACTTTTCTTCCAAATTTGATTAAAAAGATGAATTATAGAACACCCATTTTATAGAATGAAATTACCCAGTGAGAGTAGCAAAAAATTCTATCACTATTTTTATTTAACTTTGTTTTCTACACATAGGATATGACAATATTTATTTATTGAAGAATTTCACTCTATTATGATGCCAAACTTGAACTTAAAAATGTAAAGATTCAGTAAAATGTATTCAGAACAGACTGAGAACAATCAAATCATCCCTGAAAACACAAGTAATTATTGATCTACCACAAATTTTTCTTGTTTACAAAGCAAGCCATAATCGACAAATAGTACTAAGGATCTTTATTGATTTTTAAGTATATGGAAAGTCCAAATCTTACTTTAAATGCTGTCAAATTAAACAAGACTCTTGCCATTAAAGTCACTTATCTAAGTTAATTGACCATAAGACACATATAAAATCTCAGCTAAAGTTGAATAGAAGGGTCTAGCTGCCATCAGCTGTGACAAAAGATTACTGTTTTAATTTGGATAATACTATTAAAACATTGTTAGCTTCTTATTTTTCCTCCACTGGCAAGAAAGACTATCATTCATATAATAGCTTACAGTAGTGGCTATAGTGACTTTTTTCTATAGACAGTGACTCTCTTAGATGCTGTTTCTATCAGTAGTCGCACTTGTTGTGGGGTAACTCCAGTAGACAGGAGCTCCAAGTGTCTTATCTTGGTTCCTATGGTTTCTACCTATAGTATCTGCAGTGCCTCTCACTGACTCAACTATCCTCCAAAACGCTTTCTGATTCTTTGGTAGCTAAATTGCTAGGTGTTACTCAGCACCACCATCTAAGGACAGCTCATAGCAGTGACCCTGAGTTATCACTTCAAAACTGAAAAAAGTTTTTTTTTTAATAAAGAATCTTTCTAGAATTGTATCAGGCAAACAAGATTATAAAACATATAGTATCACACTTTTATGTCTATATTTTTATGTCTATATCTTGTATGTACCTAGTTATTTCCAATTTGTTTGCCCTCTCATAACTTTCTTCATCTCAAGGGTTGTCTTTTTACCTCTGTTACTCTAGCACTCAATAAGTGTTTGTTCATGTGATTCCTAAGCTTCATTTAATTATAACTTAATGAGTTGGCTTACTATGTTTTAATAGTTCTAGAAGGTTCCTTTACCTACCCCACAGTATGCTAGTGTAGTTATGTCATTCCCTGCTGAATGCATCCTAACTGAGTATCTAGAGGACTTTAAGACAGTTGTAAATTATTCTTCATAATCTCCCCAGTAAGGCACACTTACATACTGGGTTCTAGCAAAAAAATCAATTTAGCAAACATTTAATGGCAATTACTTTTTGTAAGGAGATAGGTTGGTCATTTAGCAGAGGTGGTATCAGGCATGCCCAAAAAGTTTAAACAAATATAAGAGATAGAGAATTACTGAAAAGAGGCTGCCTGAAAGAGAACTAATTTTCAAGCCTACTCCAATGGCACCCACCACACACATATAAGTTAACTCTAGCAAAATTCTGAATCTTACTAAAGATCTAAAAATCATGAAGAAATCCCAAGATAAATGACAATAAATAGCATCTTCCACCCTAAAGCCAGAGTCAACTGTAAGCCTAGGAGCTATAGGAAAGGAGATTATCTAAGCAAAATGTTTGCTAGTAAGATTGGTAGATCCAGTCTTAAAAAATTAATTTAATTTTAATTTTAAAAGACAAAAACTCTGATCAAAATAGTGATGACATGTCTCCTAAGTAACCAAGATAAAGCATTTTACCTATATCTTGATAAAAAGGTGCTGAATAAATAAGTGCAGTCTAGACATGACCAGTATTTTTATTTTATTTTTGCTCAACTTTGCTTACATGTTAAAAGTTTGATGTGTGGTTCTCTGTGTGTGTTTTTTTAAGGGTGTGTGTGTGTGTGTGTTTAGTTTTTACCCCGTGTGTGTGTGTTTTGGGGAGGCGTAAGAGGAGAGAAGCTGAGAAATATTAATGTCCAAAAATAAGAAGGTCATTGAAATACACACAGATACATTGTATACAGTAGCAGCAATATTGTGGAAAGATCAACTGTGATAGACTTAGTTACTTTCAGCAATACAATGATCCAGGACAATTCTGAATGACTTATATGACTTATGACAAAGAATGTTAATTCATCTCCAGAGAAACAACTGTTAGGTTTGGACTGAACATCAAAGCATACGATTTTATTTTGAAGTTTGGGTTTTATATGATTACAAAAATGAACAATATGGAAATATGTTTTATATGATAATACATGTATAACCCAGATCAAATTGTTTGCCAATCTGGCAGGGAGGAAGTAAAGGAGGGAGAAATTTTAGATCATATAACTTTGGAAAATTTATGTAGGAATTTGTTATTACATATAATTGGTAAAATAAAATAACTTTATAATAAAAAAATCATTCCAGATCCACACTGAGTTCTTCTCATTGCTATAAGGCATCTTAATGAGTTGACTTCCATTTTCTTAAGCATTATTTTTTCGTCATTCTCTGAGGACACAAAAGAAAGGAAAACAAAACAACAAAAACACACCATTCCTTGCTCTTAGAGAACTTGTGTAAATAAGGAGAGAATGCGCAAATAGTTTTGTACAAAGAAAATATACATGAGTTTAATTAGAAATAATCAGTAGACACAAGACACCCACTTTAAGAGAGATTGGGAAAGGTTTCTTTCTTGTAGAAAGTAGAATATTAGCTGGAACTTAAATTAAGACAGGAAAGGCACTTTTTCACTCTCATATTTTGATATTTTTATGCTAATGATCCAGTGGATTTGAGGTATCATTGATGAAAGAGGTCATCAAATTACTGATCATCATCAAACATTAGTTATTATTGCTATCATTATTACTTTTACTCATTGTGGCACCTTATCCTTTATAATCCCTGTCCATAAAATTCCATTAATCCTCCATATACTTTCGTCTAAAATACTAGAAGTCTTTCTCTATGCCTCTTGATACTCTCTATGGTACTCTTAAGGGTACCAGTATAGCACTTAAGCTAGTCACATCCTAGCTTTTGCTCTTGCCTCATGACTGAAATCTTTCTATTTAAACATGTATTACCTTGATGCTATCTTTTATGGCCTTTTTAGTATTATACTGTAGCTAATTTACATTTTCTCTGTATTTCACCACATCTCTGGTTATTCTTTACTTTTTATTTTAAAGACATTATATTTTTCTCATGATACCCATCCATATAGTTTCATCTGAAGAAATTTGTTATGTTTTTTAGGGAGAAGCAGGGAGCAATTATTTATTTTTTTGTGCACAGGAATATAAAATTATTGCAATCCTATGCAATTTTCAAAATGTAATCTTACGGAAAATAATGTTTTCTTAGAAATGTCCCTACATTCTTCCCATCCTTCATTCCCTACTTTTTCCTTTTCATTTCTTTTTCTGATCTGATTGTTAGAGACAGAGAATTGAACTCATTATTTTCCAAGCTAAAAATATTTACTTTTGCATTTCCCTCTAAAAAATGTCCTATGTCCATTATGAGAATCCTAGGCTTTGCATTTATTTCTAAAATAGAACATGTGGATGCTATTTTATGGCCTCAGTTTAATCATGTTTACCTGATGGTGGTTTCTTCTCCTGCTGCTCCCTTTGGGTTGTAAAATTGAACATGATACATCTTACAAAACCTTTCCTAATGGACAACAACATGAACATAAACAAGTAGAATGCTCATTCATTTCTTCTAACCATAACCAGTTGCTTCCTGGATCAGGATTGAAGCATTTTAAAATGTAGACTTAAGTTCTACTTGCGTAAATACAAATTATTTATTTAAAATTATTTACTACCATTTAAGGGTAAAATAATACATGTCTTTCATGGGGAATAGAATTTTGTGGATGATTGTCATTGATAGCATCTTTAAAAGGGGAAACACTTTTACCTTTCAACTTTGTTTCAACTTCACCTTTTGTTTCAATCCTTATGTTTATATTAAAGGGAGTTTCTTAAGAGAAGTATCCTGGCATTCTAAATTAATCAGTTTCCTACCTTCCCTGACTTTACTGTTCTAGGAGGAAGCCCTCTCTTTGAAAAACAGTATATTACTGATGAAAGTGAAAGATCATTTAGTACCAATAATACATTTTTGTCAATGAGAAAGCAATGTAATATAATTGAAAGAGAGCTGCACTTAAATTGTCAGTCAAGAAACATTTAAGTGCCTGCTCTATACCAGGCACTATGCTGAGTGCTACAGACATGAAAAGCAAAAGTAGTCCTTTCTTTCAGAGTTCACAATCTAATGGGGAAGACAACATGAAAACAAAAATGTACAAAGTACATCATTTATCATGCTGTTCCTTTGCTTATAAATCTGTAGTATTCCAGTAGTGCTTATTTGTTTTTTAATTAATTAAAGCATATATTCATTTACTCATTCATTTAACAAGCACTAACATAATGTCTACTATTTCTACTGTAATATGTTTGGTATCATCTAGGAAACTCATATATGTATATATTGAGAGAGATATCTCAAGAGAGAGATGTTGAGAGATAGACAGAGAGACAAAGAGACGGAGAGAGAAAGAGACGGAGAGACATAGAGAGAGAGAGACAGAGAAAATGAGAGAGATACCTATTTATCATCATCTGCAAAGCTTTTTTTTTTACAAAGGTTTTGTGATAATTTAGCCCAGTCAACCTCTTCTATTTTCATTCCTATGTGATGCCTATATTTGCTTATTTTAATCCATATGCCCATTTACCAGCTCTTCTCCCTGTGTAAGTTTCTCTTCTTCTTTGACCTATATGAACTCCCCTTTTTAATTTTTAAAATTTTAAAATTATTTATTATTTTTTAGAAAAAATTTTTCCGTGGTTACCAATTCATGTTATTACTCTTCCCCCCCCACCAACACCCACCTCCCCCATAGCCGACACGCATCTCCACTGGTTTCTTCATGTGTCATTGATCAAGACCTATTTCCATATTATTGATAATTGCACTAGGGTGGTCATTTAGAGTCTACATCACAAATCATGTTCGCATCTACCCACATGTTCAAGCAGTTGTTTTTCTTTTGTGTTTCCACTCCTGTAGTTCTTCCTCTGAATGTGGGTAGCTTTCTTTTCCATAAATCCCTCAGAATTGTCCTGGGTCATTGTGTTGCTGCTAGTACAGAAGTCCATTACATTCGATTTTATCACAGTGTATCAGTCTCTGTGTATAATGTTCTTCTGGCTCTGTTCCTTTCACTCTGCATCAGTTCCTGGTGGTCATTCCAGTTCACATGGAATTCTTCCAGTTTATTATTCCTTTGAGCACAATAGTATTCTATCACCAGCAGGTATCACAATTTGTTCAGCCATTCCCCAATTGATGGGCATATTCTCATATTCCATTTTTTTGAGACAACAAAGAGCGTGGCTATAAATATTTTTGTACATGTCTTTTTTTCCTGTGATCTCTTGGTACAAACCCAGAAATGGTATGGCTGGATCAAAGGAGAGGCAATCTTTTAGTGCTCTTTGGGCATATGAACTCCCCTTTTTTAGAAGAAAAAAAAACCTACTGGAGCTACTAGGTTGCTCAGGGGATACAGTGCCAGACTTGGAAACAGGAGGTATGCCCTAGCTGGTTGACCATGGGGAAGTAATTTAACCCCAGCTCCTAGCCCTTACCACTTTTCTGCCTTAGAACCAATATTTAGTATTGATTCTAAGAAGAGAAGGTTTAAAAAAAAGGAAAAAAAAACTATTCATGGATACATATACATACACACAATGTTAACATTAACAGTGTGAATTTTGTAAATATATTTAACATTTTCATGTATCATTTGTGTGTAACATTTATTTAGAGTGTAAGCAACAACTATATATTTCATTACTGAAGAATATTATTCTAATAACTACTAGAGTAAGAACAATTAAGATCAGTTAAACTAATTGCTTTATGTGAAAGAGCCTGTAGGTATATGAGGGTACATAACATAGCTGACTGTAATATTTTTACTAGAAAGAAAGAAAAGGACCAAATGTTTATCTGTTATCTTTGCCACTGAAGAGGCTGAAACTGATGGATAGCTTGAGATCAGAAGTTTTGATGGGTAAAAGTGCTAAAATAACTAGGTGACAAAATGGATAGAGTACAGGGTCTAGAATCAGAAAAAATTATCTTCATTAATTCAAATATGGCCTCAGACACTTACTAATTAACTGTTTGTAGTAGTTTAAAATATATTTCTCTTAAATGGAATTAAAAATAAAGTGCTGTGCTAGGTAATGAACAAAGAAACTACACCTAAAAATGCCCTTAAGAAGGTTACAGTCTAGTTGAGGAGATACTTAAAATGTACATACCAATACAAAGATAGTGATTGTATCAAACATTTGGTAGTGATAAACCATGATAGTTATATTAAGCAAATTAATGTCTATAAATTTTTGATTTAGTTTAGAGGGAGAATAGATAGCTCTGGATATGTCTTGAAAACTTGTCCTTAAAGGATGAATAAGTTGTGAATATGTGCTAAGGACTATTTTAAGTATTTTCAAGACAATGAGTAGACCATGTTAGTTTGACTGAAACTGAAGGGTTCATAAAGAACTTACTTTAAGAAAAAGTAAAAAATATAGATGGAAAGATCCATAGAGATTGTCTTTGGTAACTTTGACTGCCAGGGAATGTCATTTGAACTTTAAACTGTAGATAAACTAGGAACCACTAAAATGTTTTTAGCATGAGAGGTGCATGTACAACATGATTTGCAGAATATATTTAAAAGATTAGAGACAAATTAGGGAGTCAATAAGAGATTATTGCAGTATTTTAGGTTATTAGGAACTTTTCTAATTCTGACAGAGTCCTGAGGAACTGTATTTTAAAATATGAATAATGAAAGAAATATATGGAAAATTGATTGTGGTAGGGTAATATGAGATAAAAAATTTAAAGTCATGATTTGACTCATCATGTTTTGTAATAAGATAAAGTATTCACTCCAACTCAGACTCAATTATAGACAGAATCTTGTTATTTTTACTGAGATAGCCATTGCAAAACAAAGCCCTTATTAAAAGTAGCTGACAGCCTTCCCTAACCCACTAGACCCAAGACAAATAAATGGCTGCATAATTTTTTGTATCTCTACCTGCATTCTTTCATATTTATTAAATGCAGTTTGGAAGGTGATTATTATGTTGAGTGAGATTAGATGCAGTTGCCTTATGTTGTCTCTCTTTTGTTTCTCATGGGTAATTTCAGAGTTTGCTTTGGGTCATTGAACATCACTTGATATGATTGAATCCAATAACATTCAATCTTTTAGCTTCTGCCTATAGAAAATTAATTACATAGATGGTGAGATATGAATTGTTATGATGATGATGATTTGAAGCTCTTTGGCAACACATCAGATTGTACCCCAAGCCTTGTTTTGCTTGGGAAAAGATCTACAGATTGACAGATCATTGGCAGTTTAGTCTCCTGTTCCTAAGTAACATCAAGTTTTGGATAAAATAATTTTTTACCCCTTTAGCAAAGACCTTGGACTGTTCATTATTTACTTTGGGATGGATTTTGAGCTATAAATCCAAATGATTGAATCTTGGTTATCTAGAGGATAATTGGTGCCAGGAAGCATAAGCAGTTGGAGTTAACTCCACCAAGGGACTACAATTTATTATCTAGATTTTATTCATAGATAGCTGAAGATAGGCATTGTATAGACCAAGAACTGATTTTTGAGGACTCCTTTTTCTTGAACTGAAAGAAATCTAGTTTCTTGCTTCAACCCTCTGTGACAAGCAATAGTTGATTTTTTAATGCTAAATAATATAGATCAATTCAAGAAACTGGTATCAAGAAAGAAATATTATTTATAGTAACAAATAAAATTTACATATGATCTCTTTGACTGTCCCTACTATGCCAGGCAGTTGCTGCTGAGGCCCAGAGAGGTGATGTAACTGGCCCCTGCTTTCACAGCAAATGGTTGTGAGAACCAGTAATTGATCTCAGATCTTTCTTGAGAAAAAGTCCTCCACACTTTCAATTATGTCACAAGGTTCTTCTACCATGTACTATGCAGTTGGTACTAGGATAAAGAGAAATTTAAGCTCAGTTTTTGCCATCAGGGCATCATAAATATATGGGTAAGTACAATGCATAATAATACATGGTAATTCCATTATAGAAATACACATCGAAATAGTTTGTGAAGTCTGATGTAAAATGATACTACTAACAGGAGAAATCAGGGAAGCCAACTGATGAATATAGGAAGGGAGGATTAAAGCCATAGGAAATGATGTGAAAAAGACATGGTGGCAGGAACTTCAGTACAAATTAAGAGGATAGACACTAGTCCATTTTATGCATGAAAGGAAGTTATAGATGCAAAACCTAGAAAGGTAGGTTTGAGCTAGATTGTAAGAGAGTTTGAATTAAGATTAAGGCAATTTATTTCTACTTGGTGGATAATAAGGAGCTATTGAATTTTGAGCTGAGCAGTAACATGATTAAGTCTCTTTATATATGTACATATCTATATCTATATGTTAGAAAGATAATGGTGGTGCTGATATATCTGTAAGTTAGAAGAAGAAGAGAATGGAATCTGAAAGCTATCTTAAGAGTCTATGGAAATCTGACCTCAGATACTTCCTAGGTTTGTGAACCTGAGCAAATCACTTAATTCCAATTGCCTAGTTCTTACCATAATTCTGCCTTGGAATCAATACTTAGTTTTGATTCTAAGAAGAAAGGTAAGGTTTTTTTTTTTTTTTTAAGAATCTATGGCAAAAATCCAGACTAATAGCATTAAGGATATATTCTAAGATAAAAGAAATAAGGAAGAGATGACGTAAAAGGAGATTTGTTAAAAAGTGATGCCACCATCAGAAATAATTTCTTTTTTCTTAGTATGTTTATAATTTCTATGAAATAGCTTAGATACTGATATCACATTTTAAATGTAATCACTATTAATGTTAATTCTTCTTCTTTTGTTGTTTGTTTTTTTGAAACTAGTGGGAAGAGATCAGTGGGGTTGATGAGCATTATACCCCTATCAGGACCTACCAGGTGTGCAATGTTATGGATCATAGTCAGAATAATTGGCTGAGAACAAACTGGGTCCCAAGAAATTCAGCTCAGAAGATCTATGTGGAACTGAAGTTTACCCTCAGGGACTGCAATAGTATCCCATTGGTTTTGGGTACTTGCAAGGAGACTTTCAACCTCTACTACATGGAGTCAGATGATGACCATGGGGTCAAATTCCGAGAACATCAGTTTACCAAGATTGACACGATTGCAGCTGATGAAAGTTTCACACAAATGGACCTGGGGGATCGTATTCTCAAGCTCAACACTGAGGTTCGAGAGGTAGGCCCTGTGAACAGGAAAGGCTTTTATTTGGCTTTTCAAGATGTTGGTGCCTGTGTTGCCTTAGTATCTGTGAGGGTGTACTTTAAAAAGTGCCCTTTTACAGTGAAGAACCTGGCAATGTTTCCAGATACAGTACCTATGGACTCCCAGTCCCTGGTGGAAGTCCGAGGTTCTTGTGTTAATAATTCTAAGGAAGAGGAACCACCCAGAATGTACTGCAGCACAGAAGGGGAATGGCTGGTACCCATTGGCAAATGTTTATGCAATGCTGGCCATGAAGAAAGGGGCTATGTTTGCCAAGGTAATACTATGCTCTAATTACTGCTTATAGTTATACTGTTTCAAAGTTGGGATTTTACCTTAGAAAAATCAGTTTGTTTTATATTCAAATCTAAATGAAATGTCTCAAATGGATTACACATTTTAAAAAAGGGTTTATTTTTATTTTTCCTTTGCTGATATAAGAAAAGAATAACTCCGAATTTGTTGTAGAGTAGTAAAAGAACTGGTTTTTGAGTTAAAGGCCTCTGATTTTTGTTATTTCTTTACCCCATAACTTCTAAAAAGCTTAACTTATCTGGGCCTCATTTTCTTCAATTGTAGAATTAGGTGATTGGAGAAAATGAAACTTCAGCCTCCTTTCAGCTCCATATCAATGAAATTTTATATTATATACACATTGAAATTTGATAAATATAGTATGGTCTAAATTGGTTTCTTCCATTTTTATTTTTTCTTGCTTCATTCAAGGACCTAGGTATTGACCAACTGGGCATGCCCTACCCCCCTCTTAAAACTTTAATGATTACACTGTCAACACTTAGTGAGTGTTATAATAACAGTCTTGATAAATTGTGGTGATTACTAAAGTTGCTATTTAGTTAACTTATAGTAATATATACTTTATTGCTATAAGTAATGATTTCTAATTTAATAAGGTCTCAGTTCCAGATGAACTTTCCCCAAGTGTTAATCCTTTAGAAGTTTGACTTTTTAATAATGAAAATGAAGAACATTTTAGCATGTAATGTATAGGAAGGAAAGTTTCTGAAGTAACATTTGGATGTTTAGATCACTCATTATCTGTATGACTAAATCAGGTATTAAACAGTGATAAGTGAATTTGTATCATATGTATTGATTTGAGTCATCATACTCATATATCATCATATTCACATCATAATCTTAAGGAAAAAAAATCTCTAGGAAGGTAAGCTTAAGCCCAGTCTTGTCTTGACTTGCATTATGACTCTCTAGAAATATAAATGAAGGCTATTTTCCATTTATGTGTGTATGTGCTTTTTTCCATTTTAAATTATCACATATCATATGAAGGCTGCCCTATTTTCCAAAATGTTTGACCTTTCACATACTACAAGCAATGACTATTTAACAAATACATCTGTGACATTTTTAACTTGCTTATATAAATAGAAGAAATATGATTATGTTATGACCACAGTCAATGGAATGTTGCCCACCTCAGACTGTAATCTGAATTATAATACTTAGAATTGCATGCTTTCTTTTTCTTTGCAAAGCAAATTGATTTGCATAGAGTAGTCAGTCAATTCATTGAGTCACTATGCTCAATATACATATGGAAACAATGAGTCTACCTTGGTATTTGATGATTCTGTCCTAACACACTAAACAAGACATGATATCATTTTGCTTTTACTCTCTCTATATTGTTTATGGAAATGAAAAAATCTGAGCATAAACAATGTTCTTGATTGCAAAGTCTCATGTTATTTAAATCTTTGAAAAGGATATTAGTCAAGATTATCATTAAAGAAAAATCCAGAAAGTCCTTTAATTTATTACATTACAGCTAATTTTTTTCCCTGCTGTTTGATTTAGATGAGGCTTGGTAATTAATAGTGTATGTATATGTGTGTGTGTGTGTGTGTGTGTGTGCGCGCGTGTGTGTGTGTGTTTGTTTGTTTTTTTGAAACAGACAGGTTCCTGTCTTCTTTTAAGGTTTTTCTGGCAATAGGAAGAATGATTATTAAAATCTTGGACTTTAATGCATTTTCCTGCAGGAAGCATAAGAAACGAGAATAAGTAAAAACAAATGCCATCAGAGTAAATAGCTGGAATTATCAAGAAAATAACAAACTCAACTGGCCATATATGTTAATAGTCACTTGTATGTAAGAATGGAGGCAAAAGATATTGTGGAGGACAAATGAGTCCAGAAAAGGAGGTGGGCTAGACTAGTCAAATAGAGATAACAACCAGACTGTCTAAATGGTACCCTGGTATCCATAAGATTGTAACAGAACAAAAGAATGTCTCCAGTACTTTGGCTAGATCTAGATAAACAGAATTTACTGGAGGGTGTGGGTGGGGACTTAATTGCAGAGAATGAAAAGCCATTGAGTGGTCCTGTTCATTATTAATGGATGGAATGTTCACTAATGAAATCATAGCTTCTTCAAAGTGTCAAACTATCAAAGTATCCAATTATCTAGGATGACTAATTAATTACAGTATGTCACTCTACCCATCTCCTGCTAATATTGCTTGGGCTGAGATGTAGAGAGAGAGAGTATGGTATAGTGGGTAGAGCTCTTGACTTATATTAAGGAAGCTCAGATAAAAATCATGTTGTGACAACTCTGTAGCCCCTCTTTTAGCCTGATTGTCCTTATTTGTAAAGTGGGATTGAGGATTGATGATATCTTTAATATAGTTCTCAGATTTGTGAGGTTCCAAAGAAATAATGCATTTAAAACATTTTTGCAAATAGGAGAACTCTCTATAAACATCAATTATTATTATATTAGCTCTAGTAAGCATCAATATCCCTTAGATAGCATTCCAGACCAATTTTTAACACTTTTATACATTGCTTTAAAAGTAATATTGAAAGAATGTTAAAACTAAATGTTACTAGGACCTCTCCTATACTCTATGGAGAAAGATGATCAGAACATAGTTGCTCTTATTCTATTTTTAATGTCAACTACTCAATGGCTTTTTATCTTGTGCAGTTCTACCTCCCACCCCTACTCTGTAAATCCTATATATTGTGACCTAGCCAAAGCACTTGAGACAGCTTTTAGCATCTAAGAGCAGCCCAGGCCTTCAGTGAGATTATAAGAGTACATTTTAAATGTAGAAATTTAATTAATTTGTATATAACATATAGAGGGCATTTCCTTCAGATATATAGACCCCAGGAGAAGGGAAAGTCATCAGAATTGGATCAAACTAGGAGATGAGTTATGCCTTAGATATTTAGAGTTATCAATACAAATTGAATGTGGTTTTAAATTTAAGAACTTCAGAACTATAAATGCTATAGACTTACAAAAATAAAATTTAAAATGTTAAATTTTTAAAGAATTAATTAAAATTTAATTTGAAGAATATTGAAATATTTCTTATTAATTCAACATGGCTCTGTTGTGCTCTGCCATTCTGATTTATTTTTAAACTCCTTAAAAACTTTCATCAGCTTATGCTCAAATACTAGAAGCATTTGTAATCCTAGCCTTAATATCATCTAAAGAACTAGGTTTTAAAGAATACCCACAATTTTGAAGTGACCTCTCAAGAAAAATTCTAATTGAAATAGATCAGGTTACTGAGATGGCTGAAAAACTATCATCCTGAAACTGTCATATATGCACTACATAATGACAGGACTAATTTTGTTATTAAAATGAAAATTAAAAAAATTATTATTTAAAATTCACAAAACTATATAAGTATAAAATAAATTTAAATAGTTAAACCTTCAAATGATATTTTTATAAGTTGTAGCATTTATACTTCTGAATTTATTAAACTTTTTAAACACTTAAAAATAAACCAAGACTTTTGTACATATCAATACTTAATATGTGTGATATTATTTCAAGATATTTGTACATATTAAAATATTTTTTATGTTGTATTATTTTTATTTACTTTGTTAAACATTTTCTAATTAAAAAATTTTAAAAATATTTATTAATATTCATTTTTAACATGGTTACATGCTTCATGCCCCTACTTTCCCCTTCACTCCCCGTAGTCCTCCCACCCATGGCCAAAGCACATTTCCAATGGTTGTAACATGTGTCCTTATTCTGGGCCTATTTCCAAATTGTTGTTAGTTGCATTGGTGTGGTCATTTCAAGTTTACATCCCCAATCATGTCCGCCTCAACCCATGCGTTCAAGCAATTGTTTATCTTCTATGTTTCCTCTCCTGCAGTTCTTCCTCTGAATGTGGGTAGCATTCTTTATCATAAATCCCTCAGAGCTGTCTTGTGTCATTGCATTGCTACTGGTATAGAAGTCCATTGCATTCGATTTTACCACAGTATATTGTAAGAGTGAAATTTGGGAGATGCCATCTTTAAGTATATATATATATATTTTCTATGGACACGTGGAAATTATCAAACTACATTATCCGTGGTCCAACGGGTTTCTGGTTCTGGTTCATTGGGTGTGGGGACACCTACGTCTCTACTCAGAGAACAGTTTAAATCTCCTGGATTGGGGGGAGTGGCCTCTTGGCCAGCAGACTCAGGAAGAGACGTGAGGGAATAATGGCTGGGGCGGCAGTTTTGAATTCTTACAAGCACCTGGTCTAATGACTTTATCTATCAGCATGGCTTTAATTAAAATACTAATTTTTATATTTATCTTAGCCTTTATTATTTTTAATCCTAATAACATCAGTCTCTGTGTACAATGTTCTTCTGGCTCTGCTCCTTTCGCTCTGCATCAGTTCCTGGAGGTCTTTTCAATTCACATGGAATTCCTCCAGTTTATTATTCCTTTTAGCACAATAGTATTCCATCACAAGTATATACCACAATTTGTTCAGCCATTCCCCAATTGAAGGATATAACCTCCTTTTCCAGTTCTTTGCCACCACAAAAAGCACAGCTATGAATATTTTCGTACAAGTCTGTTTATCTATGATCTCTTTGGGGTACAAACCCAACAATGGTATGGCTGGATCTTTTATAGCCCTTTGAGCATAGTTCCATATTGCCAGCCAGAATGGTTGGATCATTTCACAACTCCACCAGCAATGCATTAATGTCCCAATTTTGCCACATCCCCTCCAGCATTCATTACTCTCCCCTTCTTTCTTTTTAGCCAATCTGCTAGGTGTGAGGTGATACCTCAGAGTTGTTTTGATTTGTATTTCCCTAATTATTAGAGATTTAGAACACTTTCTCATGTGGTTATTGATACTTTTGATTTCTTTACCTGAAAATTGCCTATTCATGTCTCTTGCCCATTTATCAATTGGGGAATGGCTTGATTTTTTATACAATTGATTTAACTTCTTGTATATTTGAGTAATTAGACCCCTGTCAGAATTTTTTGTCATAAAGATTTTTTCCCAATTTGTTGTTTCCCTTCTGATTTTGGCTGCATTGTTTTTGTTTGTACAAAAGCTTTTTAGCTTAATATAATCAAAACCATTAAATTTACATTTTGTAATTTTCTCTAACTCTTGCTTGGTTTTAAAATCTTTCCTTTCCCAGAGATAGGTATACAATTTTGTGTTCACTTAACTTATTTATAGTTTCCCTCTTTATATTCAAGTCATTCACCCATTTTGAATTTACCTTGGTGTAGGTGTGAGATGTTGATCTAAACCTAATCTTTCCCATATTGTGTTCCAACTTTCCCAGCAGTTTTTGTCAAATAGTGGATTCATGTCCCAAAGGTTGGGCTCTTTGGGTTAATCATACACTGCCTTGCTGATGTCATTTACCCCAAGTCTATTCCATTCATCCTCCCCTCTGTCTCTTAGCCAGTACCATATTGTTTTGATGACTGCTGCTTTATAGTATAGTATAATATCTGGTACTGCTAGGCCCCCTTCCTTCACATTTTTTTTTCATTATTTCCCTTGATATTCTTGACCTTTTGTTATTCCAAATGAAATTTGTTATAGTTTTTCCTAATTCAGTAAAGAAGTTTTTTGGTATTTTGATAGGTATGGTGCTAAATAGGTAAATTAATTTGGGTAGAATGTTCATTTTTATTATGTTAGCTGGTCCTACCCATGAACAATTAATGGCTTTCCAATTGTTGAGCTCCAGTTTTATTTGTTTGGAAAGTGTTTTGTAGTTGTTTTCGTATAATTGCTGTGTTTGTTTTGGTAGATAGATTCCCAAGTATTTTATATTGTCTAGGGTGATTTTAAGTGGTGTTTCTCTTTCTACCTCTTGCTGCTCTAATGTGTTGGAAATGTATAGAAATGCTGATGATTTATGTGCATTTATTTTGTATCCTGCAACTTTGCTAAAGTTGTTGATTATTTCTATCAGCTTCTTAGTTGATTCTCTAGGATTTTTTAAGTAGACCATCATATCACCTGCAAAGAGTGATAGCTTAGTCTCCTCCTTGCCTATTTTGATACCTTCAATTTCTTTTTCTTCTCTAATTGCTACTGCTAGTGTTTCTAGTACTATGTTGAATAATAGAGGTGATAATGGGCATCCTTGTTTCACTCCTGATCTTATTGGGAAGGCTTCTAATTTATCCTAATTGCATATGATGCTTGTTGATGGTTTTAGGTAAATACTGTTTATTATTTTTAGGAAAGGTCCTTCTATTCCTATACTTTTCAGTGTTTTCAATAGGAATGGATGCTGTATTTTGTCAAAGGCTTTTTCAGCATCTATTGAGATAATCATGTGATTTTTGTTTGATAGACTGTTGATATGGTCAATTATGTGGATGGTTTTCCTAATGTTGAACCAACCTTGCATTCCTGGTATAAATCCCACCTGATCATGGTGGATGATCTTCTTAATTACTTCCTGGAGTCTCTTTGCTAATATTCTATTCAAGATTTTCGCATCTATGTTCATTAGGGAGATTGGTCTATGGTTTTCTTTCTCTGTTTTTGGTCTACCTGGCTTTGGGATCAGTACCATATTTGTGTCATAAAAGGAATTTGGTAGGACTCCTTTCTTTGTTTATCATATCAAATAATTTGTATAGTATTGGGATTAGTTGCTCTTTGAATGTCTGATAGAATTCAATTGTGAATCCATCAGATCCTGGTGATTTTTTCTTCGGGAGTTCTTTGATGGCTTGTTCAATTTCTATTTCTGATATGGGATTATTTAGGTATTCTATTTCTTCTGCTGTTAATCCAGGCAATTTATATTTTTGTAAATATTCATCCATATCTCCTAAGTTGTTATATTTGTTGCCATATAATTGGGTGAAATAGTTGTTAATGATTACCTTAGTTTCCCCTTCATTAGAGGTGAGATCTCCCTTTTCATCTTTGATACTGTCAGTTTGGTTTTCTTCTTTCCTTTTTCTTATTAGATTGACCAGTAATTTGTCTATTTTATCTGTTTTTTCAGAATACCAGCTTCTAGTCTTATTTATTAATTCAATACTTCTTTTACTTTCGATTTTAGTAATTTCTCCCTTAATTTTTAGTATTTCTAATTTAGTTTTCATTTGGGGATTTTTAACTTGTTCGCTTTCTAATTTTTTGAGTTGCATACCCAATTCATTAATCTCTACCCTCCTTAATTTGTTAATATATGCACTCAAGGATATAAATTTCCCCCTGAGTACTGCGTTGGCTGCATCCCATAGAGTTTGGTAGGATGTCTCATCATTGTCATTATCTTCAATGATATTGTTGATTGTTTCTATGATTTCTTCTTTGACAAATTGGTTTTGGAGAATCATATTGTTTAATTTCCAATTAGTTTTTGATTTGCCTGTCCAGGTGCCCTTACTAATTATTATTTTTATTGCATTATGATCTGAGAAGGTTACATTTATTATATCTTCTCTTTTGCATTTGTTTGCAATAATTCTATGCCCTATTACATGGACAATCTTTGTGAATGTACCATGTGGAGCTGAAAAGAAGGTGTATTCCTTTTTGTCCCTATTTATTTTTCTCCACATATCAATTAAATCTAATTTTTGCAGGACTTCATTCACCTCTCTTACCTCTTTCTTATTTATTTTTTGGTTTGATTTATCTAGATCTGAAAGAGGAATATTTAGATCTCCCACTATTATGGTTTTACTATCTATTTCCTTCTTGAGCTCTGCCATTTTCTCCTTTATGAATTTGGATGCTATATCACTTGGTGCATATATATTGAGCAGTGTTATTTCTTCATTGTTTATACTGCCTTTAATCAGGATGTAATGGCCTTCCCTGTCTTTTTTAATCATATCTATTTTTACTTTGGCTTTGTCAGAGATCATATTAACCACTCCTGTCTTCTTTTTCTCATTTGATGCCCCAATGATTTTGTTCAAGCCCTTAACCTTAAACTTGTGTATGTCTACCCGCCTCATATGTGTTTCTTGTAGACAATGTATGGTAAGATTTTGGTTTCTGATCCACTCTGCTATTTGCTTCCATTTTATGAGGGAGTTCATCCCATTTACATTCAGAGTTACAATTATCAGTTGTGAATTCACTGACATTTTTGTATCCTCCCCTAGACCCACCCCTTCTTCTTACACTATTTTCTTTTAAACCAGTGGTTTGCTTTGAGCCTGTATCCCTTATCCCCTCCCTTGATTGACTTCCCTTTCTGCCCCCTCCCTTGTTATTCCCCTATTTTTGTTTTTGAAGGCCTAATAAGTTCCCTCCTCATTTTTCTCCCCTCCCTTTTTTGACCTCCCCACTTCCCTGCTCTCTTTGGTTTATCCCTTCTGACTTTCTCAGTAGGGTTAGATAGAGTTTTTTGTCTGAATGGATAATAAAGCTACTGTTCCCTCTCCGAGTTGATTAAACTGAGAGTAAGGTTTGATTATTACCTCTTAATGCTCTCTTCCCCTCCTTCTTATAATAGTATTTGTCCCCTCCCCTTCCCATGCCCTCTTTGTGTGTAATAGAATATCCTATTTTTCTTATTTACTCAGATTTTTCTTAGTGTCCCCTACTGTTCCCCCCCCCCCTTTCCTACCTCCCATGTCATCTTAGACCATTTAGTATCCTGTCCTCTCCCTATGAATTATTCTTCTGGTTGCTATAATAGTGAATATTACAATAGTGAATAGAGTTCACTACAGAGAATTATACATAGCATTTCTCCACATAGTAATACAGATAATTAGATCTTATTTAAGCCCTTAAAGAGTCAAATTTAAAAAATTATGAGTTTGCTTTCTTTCCTCTCTTTTTCTTATTTACCTTTTCATGTTTCTCTTGTTTTTTGTGTTTGGGTATTATACTTTCCATTTAGTCCTGGTCTTTTTTGTGCTAAAACTTGGAAATCTTCAATTTTGTTGAATGGCCATACTTTCCCCTGGAAGTATATAGTCAGTTTCGATGGGTAGTTGTTCCATGGCTGAAGGCCCAGCTCTCTTGCCTTTCTGAATATCGTATTCCAAGCCTTGCGGTCTTTTAGTGTGGAGGCTGCCAGATCCTGTGTGATCCTGATTGGTTCTCCTTGATATTTGAATTGTCTCTTTCTGGCTTCTTGTAAGATTTTTTTCTTTTACTTGAAAGCTCTTGAATTTGGCTATTATATTCCTTGGTGTTGACTTTTCTATGTCCAGTGTAGAGGGTGATCTATGGATCCTTTCAATGTCTATATTGCCCTCTTATTGTAGGACTTCAGGGCAATTTTGCTGAATAATTTCTTTAAGTATGGAGTCCAAGTTTCTATTAATTTCTGCTTTTTCTGGAAGACCAATGATTCTCAAATTGTCTCTTCTAGACTGGTTTTCTTGGTCTGTCACTTTCTCGTTGAGATATTTCATGTTTCCTTCTATTTTATCAGTCTTTTGACTTTGTTTTATTTGTTCTTGTTGTCTTGAGAGATCATTGGCGTCTAATTACTCAATTCTAGCCTTTAGGGACGGGTTTTCGGTTATAAACTTTTGGTTTTCTTTTTCAATCTGGTCATTTCTGGTCTTCAGTTGACTTGTCTCACTTTCCAATTGTGAAATTCTGCTTTTTAAGTTGTTATTTTCTTGCCAGATCTCTTCCATTTTCCTCAACATCTCATTTTTGAACTCTTCAATAGCTTGTGAACAGTTTTCATTGTTTTGGGAAGGTTTGGATACTTGTTTGTCCTCCTCTGTTGTCTGAATTTTCTCTGTGTAAAAGTTGTTGAGTGTTCCAGAGTTTTTCTTGATAATCTTTTTCTTTTGGGGTTCTTGGCTTGCCATTGTTAGCCCCGCCCCTTTTCAGCTTTGTCTTCACACTCAGGGTCTGCCTGCACTTTCTAAGCTCCCGAGGAGGGCTCTAGTCTCCTTGTCCTCGGGATCAAGCCTCCTGGTATTCCCTGGTGTGCCCCTCTGCCCTAGGTTCCTTCAGCAGTCTCAGGAGCTGCTTCCACAGCCGTGCTCCCATCTGCACCGGGTCCCCTCTCGAGGTCCAAGCCTGGACTCGAGATCTTTGTCCGTGCCTTGGGCAATGCCTTCACTGGAGCAGAGGCTGGGAAAAATCCCTGCTTTAGAGATCTTTGTCCGCGCCTAGGGCAATGTTTTACCCACGTAGATGCTCGGGAAACTCCGTGAGTGCGTGCTCTCCAGCCACTTAGGGTCCCAAGATTTGTAGCTCTCAGGTATAAGCCCTGGGGCTGCTAGTGATTTACTGGTTGCCCCAATCCTGTTTTCACTCTTGTGTGTTGGCCTTGGCACTGTGCATGGTGTGTGTGTGTGGGGGGGATGGGCTTCTTCCTCTCATGTTTTAGTGAGAGCTGTTTCACCCCTTTATAGCGTGGAAATGCCCCGATTCCGCGTACCTTCAATGCTTCGCCCTGTTGTGGGGTTTCTTCGTTAGTCTGGATTTGTTTTTATGTCCCCTTGAGGAGTCCTGTATGCTTCGGTTATGAGAGAAGGAGCAGCTGCTCCTTACTCTGCTGCCATCTTAACCAGAAGTCCATATTAAAATATTTTGATATAATCATATATACAAGATGTTTAAAAATTTCAAATATTTACACTGTATATTTAGAAGTTCAGAACATCCTTAGTGTCTCATTTTGAACTCCTGCTGTGGGTATTACCTCTGTCTTTGACTTAGTAGATCAAACAATCAATAACAACTTATTAAGCACCCATTATGTGCCAGCTTCTGTGGTGGTTTCTAGGGACACACATATTAAAAACAAAAAAAGGTCCTTGCCTTCAAGGAACTCACAGCATAATTGGGGAAGATACACATTTATTCAATATGAAATTGAGATTGGGGAAAGTCAAAGGCACTGGAGAGTTAAGGAAAGACTTGTGAGCTTTGCAATGAAGAAAAGTACACATTCTTTGAGATATTGGTGAGAAGTGAGTCTGTTCCAGGAATAAGAGTAGCCCAAGCACAAGGCATATAGCTGGCTCTACAGAGAAGTGTCTGTATTACAGTATTTGGGAGGATTGTTATGTGCAATAAGGATGGTTAGATATGTCAGAGCCAGATTGCAAAGGATTTTAAATGTTATAGAAAGGAATTAATATAGTTAATCCTGGAAGTGATAGGATGCCATTAGAATGATTAAGTGGGGCAATGATAGTCACATTTTGAATTGAAGAAAATGAGTCTAAAGGGAAAGGAAAGCCTTGAGGCAGAGTTGTGAAAAGAGAAGTTAAAAGATTTGCCTAGAGTCACACAGTTAATGAATAGAAGAGCCAAATACCAACTAAAGCAAAATATAATTCTATAAAAAAGGATTGGTGAAATGGGAGGAGGAGAAGGGTACTACCATTCACCCTCTGCCCAGCCTCAATATTGAACTCAGAGATATTTATGACAAAGTTCTAAATCCTTGGAAAAACTCTGGTTTATAAGGAGAAAAGACTAAGACCACTGTTGCATTGTGGTGGTGATGTAACATCACAGCCTTTGTCCCTTGAGAAATTGAAAGATCTGGGTTTAGAATTAGACACATATGGGCAGGAATAGAAAATGATTCCAAGGACAGAACCACAAAAATTCAGTTAGAGAAAATCATAACAGAAGCCCAGGGGTGAAGGAGAGGAAGTATTTTTCTAAAAGTGTAATTTAAAAGCCAACCATTATAGCATGGTCAGAGTTTGGTGGGCAGTTATGTTGTCTCGTGATTTTGGCTTTAGAGCCAAATATAAATCAGACACTCAATCAGATGATTAGAGAAATTGGAAAACCAAATACAATATTCTGGCTTGTTTTGAAAATTTTTCATCATGGGATAGTTTTCCGGTGACCCTCCGGAGACCAATAATGCATGGTTTTCCACATTCCTGATATAAGTAAGAGAGTAGCTCTTAGAGATTTGGGGATTGGCTCAGATTGTTATTATTATTATTTTTAACTTACACCAATCTATATTTTAGCTTTCTGTGGCTCCTCACAATAATTCTTTCTTACTACTTCAGTAATAGATGAGAATGTGAATTCTTGTAAAGGATGTAGGGAGAAGGTAACTGAACACTGTGCATACTCACCAAATGATGATTTGGGGATTTATAATATCATATAATTTCCTTCTTTCTTTCCTCTCATTTATCCATCCATTCTTTCTAGAGTTTATCTGCTTACTTCTTCATAGAGTATATAAATTTTAAATATCACAGTACTTATAAGAAATACATTTAAAATGTGAAGCAAAATATTAAATACTTACAGTAAATAGAAAACAATGGTTCATTTTATAAAGAAAAATTATTTGAGGTGCTTCTATATAAACTTGTTCGAAAATGTCTATTTCTAAACATTAAAAAAGGAGCAGTTTGCACTGAAAGCTGTTGCCAGAAGCAACAGGTTTTTAGAGCAGTATTTCATATGCACAAATTAAAGTACAACTAGCTTCACTATTAATTAATAATCAGTTAATCCACAGTTATTATTAGTATATTGTAATGTGCCAGGCACTGTGCTGAGCACTAAGGATAAAAAGAAAGCAAAAGTAAAATAAATCTCCCAAAAGTATCCTTGATCTGAAAGAGTGCATGATCAAAAGGTAGAAACAACATGCAAACAACTGTTTATAAAAAAGATTACATACAAGATAAATTGGAAATAATAAACAGAGGAAAGACTTTTATGAAAGACTTTAAAAAGGAGAAAAAAGAAAATTACCTATTGATTTGGGGAAATGAAAACTCTGTCAGCTGTATGCCTTTGGTAATAATATTCTAAATAGTACCATTTCTTTACTTGTTTCTATTTCTTTTCTTGTTACGGAAGAAAGGTTTAAAAGAGCAAAGAGTAGAAAAATGAGAATAGGATCTTTCTTTTCCCATTTGAGAATTTTCCCCTGGTAGTTGACTGAGGGAGAAGCTGGCAAAACAGAGATCATTTACAACTGAAAAAAATAATCTGGGATATAAAATCATAATTTAAAAAGGTTTTCTTTAAATTGCTTGATTTATCAGCTTTAGGGATTTTTGTATATATTTCTTTGCTTACTTTAATTAGTTGTGGATTTGATTTTAAACAAATGGTATATATATTCACATAGCTGTCACTTCTTGACTCAACAATGTCCCTTTCTCCTGTAAAGATCCTTTTCTTAGAAGGATACTTAAATAAATTAAGTGAGTGGGTTGGTTATTTTTGACAGTGAACCTAGAATCTACTTTCCTTGGAGAGAAGGAAAACATATTTTGCCATGATTCCCTTTGGAGTTAAGATCTTCCAGTTAAACAGGGCACATAGTGGTAAACTACCCAAACTGAAGCTTCTGATTTTTCAGCCTTAAAAAGTTAAAACTATAAAATTAGGGGCAGCTGGGTAGCTCAGTGGAGTGAGAGTCAGGTCTAGAGTCAGGAGGTCCTAGGTTCAAACCCGGCCTCAGCCACTTCCCAGCTGTGTGACCCTGGGCAAGTCACTTGACCCCCATTGCCCACCCTTACCAATCTTCCACCTATGAGACAGTACACCGAAGTACAAGGGTTAAAAAAAAAGCAAAAAAAAACCTATAAAATTAAAGTGAGGGAAAATGTTACAAATTAAATATGATATTCTTTATTTATTTTCCCATCAAGACCATCAATTTATTTGTCGTTTCCAAGTGTTTACACAAATACTAACAGAAAATTCTGAATACTGCTTGTTCCATACTAGAAATTTGTTTTACTTTATTTTTCATTGGTGGTGTAAAAAGGAATTCTTAATCCCTTTCTCTAATTTAACTGGGGACATGGAGGTCCCTTAACCATAGAGATGTGTAGGGACTAACCAGCCCACAGTGATAGGAAGTAGAAACCATAGAGACAGGAAGGGAGGCAGAGAGAAGTTATAAACGTGTGCTAGCATCAGTTGGTCAGTCTGTCAGTTGCTGCCAGTTGCTGGGAGTTGCAGGAAGTTGGCTGCTGGGCATGTGTTGGTCGTTGGGGGTTGGTTGCTGGTGGTGTGGGTTGGTGATGGTGATTGGCTTTTAGTTGCTGCAATATAAAGGCAGGCCTGAACTTACTGAGAGGGCTTTTGCCTTTTAGCCTTTAGAGGGCTTTTTGCTTTTTGGGTTCTTTGGCTTTTGGTTTGGGTTGTTAGGTTTTTTTTCCTTCTTTGAACTTTTTGGAAGGTGGCTGGTCTTTGCTGACAGACTTAATTGCGGTTATATTAAACACTGATGGGATGGTTTTGATCACTGGTGGATTAGGTTGGAAATTTGTGGGGTGGTTATTAGCAGTAGTTAAAGGAAGTTATAGGTAAATATAGGCAGCTTTAAATAGTAATTATAGGCAGTTGTAGACAGTTACAGGATAGCTTTTCAGGTATTAGGAAATTTATTTCTCTACTTCTTTCCTATATTTCCCTCCTTTACTATGTTCATTTTACTATATTCTTTTACTATCTCTATTTTAATTAAACTAAATTGTTAATTGTTAAAAGCTGCTAGAAGTTTTCTTTTCTCTGTCTTACAGGGATGATATTAATTTACAATTCTACTTTATTCTCATTAAAACTTAAATTATTAAAAGCTGCTCTTTTATTTTGTAGAAATCCCTACTTTGACTCTTAGAGTGAAATATTTGAATTTTAGAGTAATTAAAAAACAATTATTTCAGGTTTTTTATCTTTATATATTATCTTCTTTGGTCTGTTTGGCATTTGCAAAGATGACGTTAGGAGTATGGGAAAGGAATGTATTTATATAGAGAATAACACTTGAAAATATGTACCATAAGGTTTCAATACTTTTCTAGTTCTTAGTCTTTTTTTCTTTAGATCTCCATTGCAAATTATCTTGTTGGCAGTGCAAGAATTATCCCCTTAATTGAAGTCTATAATTGCCTGGTGTGCATGATGATGTGGATGTGGTTGTACAGTGGCCAGAGAATATTCATGGAGTTAGGAATACCTTGGTTCATATCCAGCTTCAGATACTTACTATCAGTATAACCCTGAGCAGTCACTTAACCTCTTTTTGCTTCAGTTTCCTTAACTGTAAAATGAGGATAATAACAACACCTATTTTTCAGAATTGTCAGAATGGTCAAATAAGAGAAAATCTCTTAGGACATTTTTACCCTTCCTCTTTCCTTTTAGATTATGAACTTTTCAGTATAAAGGGGTTTGTTGATACTTGTAATCATATTAATCTTTTGGATAGAGCTCTCCTAAAGTTTTTCATTCATTATAAATAACTTCTGACCATCTCTATATCATATTGCATACACTTTAGTCATCTTCCTCATTTTTATCCCACAAGAACCTTGATTTCAGCTCCTAATATACCAGGTTCTTATAGGTGAATCTTACTGTGTCAGGACAGAAGCCTCCTAATTTCTTCCTGGCTAGTTCTACAATATAGATATGTAAGAAAATATATGGCAGCCATGTTGAGTCAAGGGTGATGGACAATTACCTGCTTAGAATGCAGAATGGATTGAGCTTGGCATGAGGCTGGCATGAGCATGGCATGAGCCAAGGCAGTTAGGCTTGGGTATAAAAGGAACATATCCAAACTCATCTTGGTCTCAGTTGGAGATATTTGGATGAGGGTGGATAGGGTTTAGGCAATAGTTTATACTCTCTTTACTCGGCAACCAGCTTTAGCTATCAGATTGATACAACTGTGTTCTATCAATCTCTGTTTCCTGATTTATAATCACCAAGATCTGCAAAGAACTATCGTTCAGCAGGGTCACCCTTGACTCAGGGCTGAGGCCTGTCAGCCAACCAAGATCCTTGATCAATGGTATTCAACTGTTGAAGATTCAACATCAATTTATCCATCTAGATTTATTTAGGATTCCCAATTCCCACTTTCCATCAATTATCCACTTCCTCTTTCCCTATTCTTTTTAACTATTAAATCATCTTATAAGACATCACTTACCTGAGAGTCTCAAAGATCTAGTGGGCTTCAGTTGACTGTGTTCTATGTCAACTTAGGAAAGGGGTTCACTTCAATATTCCTTTGATCAAAATTCTTAAAAACAAACCTGCAGTCAGATCAAACTAATTAATCTTTATAGATCAAATAATCAGATCTATAGTGAATTAAGTAAAGGGATATAGCCATCAACATCAAACTTACAGGGCTTCAATTGATAAGGGTTAGCTGAATTCCACTATCAGCTGATTCCTAGCTTAGGCTGTTAGCCCTGGGTTACTGTTAGTCATCTGGGGATTGGAGTAAGCAGAGTCTACATAGTCTCCTTTTAACATCAGCTGCATTGGGTTTGACTTTTGGGTTCACTACCATGTCATATCTAGGTGTCCCATTAGGATTTAACACTCCCAATAAATCAGTCCCTAGATTGACCAATAACATATACCTTTTCTTTCACCCTTACCCTTCTCTAGTTCCTCTTTATATATTACTTTTGCCATTAGAACTTAAATTCCTTAGAAGCAAAGACTGTCTTCCTTGTATAGTATTTGTTGTCCTGGAGATTAGTCCAGTGCTTGGAACACAGTAAGTCCTAAATAAGACAAAGTGTCTATGTATCATCATCATCATCATCATCATCAATTGTCTATCTTATGTGTTTTAACTCTTCTTCCATTTCTACTATTGCTATGCCAGTTCAAAATCATTACTGGAATAGCCTGGCTAGTTTTCAGAATTAGAATTGGCTGTGGACCTAGTTATCTCAGACAAAAGGGAAAAAAAACTGAGAATTGAACTTTTCAACATTTTAGGGGGAATTTTATATTAGTTAATTGGGCATTTGGGGAAGCTATTAATGCTTTGAAATAAGTTCAGAGGGAGACATTTCTGTTGTCAAACATGAATTTTTCAAATATAGTTGGTCAATATATGCCATACTATTAAAATGAGTTGTGAATTGATTTATAGATATATCAATAGATATAGATAATATCTAAATAGATATTAGCTTTTAAGTTAGATATTGAATTAGGTACTAACATATGAAATCAAATGATTTAAATAATGTTTATGTTTTGTATCAGGTCAAATTTTATACTTAGATCTAGATATCTGAAGATGGAAGCTTAGCTATATTTTTTAAAGTGCACAGAAGTGTTACCTTCATGAATTTAAACTGAAGTATAAGCATTTTTAAAAGTTGCTTACATTCTTAAATATTACACTTGTGATTTAAGTTGGCTGCAACCTAAGCAATAAAAAATGACTATTGTACAACCATGAACTTATAACCTACAGAAGACTGGTCTACGTTATTAATTTCTAAAAACTTACCCAATACCAACCAATAAGTTGAACAAACTCTGGGTGTCAGGTGACCTTGGGTAAATCACTTTGCAGATTACTAGGCCACAAATGTCCCATCTGTAAAATGGAGACATTAGACAGATGGTCACTAAGGTTCTTACTAGCTTCATTGATCTCAGAACTTCTGTGTTTCTAATTTAGTAATAGCTTGAAGCCAATAATTTTTTTATAGAAATGTTTTAAGTATCGTTCCTAAGGCCCATTCAGATTGAGTTTTTTTTTTAAATTTTAAACATTTATTAATATTCATTTTTAACATGGTTACATGGTTCATGCTCCTACTTTCCCCTTCACCCCCCGCTCTCCCTGCACCCATGGCTGACGCACATTTCCACTGGTAGTAACATGTGTCCTTGATCAAGACCTATTTCAAAATTGTTGGTAGTTGCATTGGTGTGGTAGTTTCGAGTCCACATCCTCAATCATGTCCACCCCAACCCATGCGTTTAAGCAGCTGTTTTTCTTATACGTTTCCTCTCCTACAGTCCTTCCTCTGGATGTGGGTAGCGTTCTTTACCATAAATCCCTCAGAATTGTCCTGGGTCTTTGTATTACTGCTGGTAGAGAAGTCCATTACATTCGATTTTACCATAGTATATCAGTCTCTGTACAATGTTCTTCTGGCTCTGCTCCTATAGCTCTGCATCAGTTCCTGGAGGTCTTTCCAGTTCACCTGGAACTTCTCCAGTTTGTTATTCCTTTTAGCACAATAGTATTCCATCACCAGCATATACCATAATTTGTTCAGCCATTCCCCAATTGAAGGGCATACCCTCCTTTTCCAGTTTTTTGCCATCACGAAAAGTGCAGCTATAAATATTTTCGTACAAGTCTGTTTATCTATGATCTCTTTGGGGTACAAACCCAACAATGGTATGGCTGGATCAAAGGGCAGGCAGTCTTTTATAGCCCTTTGAGTATAGTTCCAAATTGCCAGCCAGAATGCTTGGATCAGTTCACAGCTCCACCAGCAATGCATTAATGTCCCAATTTTGCCACATCCCCTCCAACATTCATTACTCTCCCCTTCTTTCATTTTAGCCAATCTGCTAGGTGTGAGGTGGTACCTCAGAGTTGTTTTGATTTGCATTTCTCTAATTATTAGAGATTTAGAGCACTTTCTCATGTGCTTATTGATACTTTCGATTTCTTTACCTGAAAATTGCTTATTCAGGTCTCTTGCCCATTTATCAATTAGGGAATGGCTTAATTTTTTATACAATTGATTTAACTCCTTGTATATTTGAGTGATTAGACCCCTGTCAGAGTTTTTTGTTATAAAGTTTTTTACCCAATTTGTTGTTTCCCTTCTGATTTTGACTACATTGTTTTTGTTTGTACAAAAGCTTTTTAGTTTAATATAATCAAAACCATTTAATTTACATTTTGTAATTTTCTCTAACTCTTGCTTGGCTTTAAAGTCTTTCCTTTCTCAGAGATGTGTCAAGTATACTATTCTGTGTTCACTTAACTTATTTATAGTTTCCCTCTTTATATTCAAGTCATTCACCCATTCTGAATTTATCTTGGTGTAGGTGTGAGATGTTGATCTAAACCTAATCTTTCCCATATTGTTTTCCAAATTTCCCAGCAGTTTTTGTCAAATAGTGGATTCATGTCCCAAAAGTTGGGCTCTTTGGGTTTATCATACACTGTCTTGCTGATGTCATTTACCCCAAGTCTATTCCATTGATCCTCCCCTCTGTCTCTTAGCCAGTACCATATTATTTTGATGACTGCTGCTTTATATTATAGTTTAATATCTGGTACTGCTAGGCCCCCTTCCTTCACATTTTTTTTTCATTATTTCCCTTGATATTCTTGATCTTTTGTTATTCCAAATGAAATTTGTTATACTTTTTTCTAATTCAGTAAAGAAGTTTTTTGGTAGTTTGATAGGTATGGCGCTAAATAGGTAAATTAATTTGGGTAGAATGGTCATTTTTATTATGTTAGCTCAACCTACCCATGAGCAACCAATGGCTTTCCAGTTGTTTAGATACAGTTTTATTTGTTTGGAAAGTGTTTTGTAGTTGTTTTCATATAATTGCTGTGTTTGTTTTGGTAGATAGATTCCCAAGTATTTTATATTGTCTAGGGTGATTTTAAATGGTGTTTCTCTTTCTACCTCTTGCTGCTCTAATGTGTTGGAAATGTATAGAAATGCTGATGATTTATGTGCATTTATTTTGTATCCTGCAACTTTGCTAAAGTTGTTGATTATTTCTATCAGCTTCTTAGTTGATTCTCTAGGATTTTTTAAGTAGACCATCATATCATCTGCAAAGAGTGATAGCTTATTCTCCTCATTGCCTATTTTGATACCTTGAATTTCTTTTTCTTCTCTAATTGCTACTGCTAGTGTTTCTAGTACTATGTTGAATAATAGAGGTGATAATGGGCATCCTTGTTTCACTCCTGATCTTGTTGGGAAGGCTTCTAATTTATCCCCATTGCATATAATGCTTGTTGATGGTTTTAGGTATCTACTGTTTATTATTTTTAGGAAAGGTCCTTCTATTTCTATACTTTTCAGTGTTTTCAATAGGAATGGATGCTGTATTTTGTCAAAGGCTTTTTCAGCATCTATTGAGATAATCATGTGATTTTTTGTTTGATAGACTGTTGATATGGTCAATTATGTGGATGGTATTCCTAATGTTGAACCATCCTTGCATTCCTGGTATAAATCCCACCTGATCATGGTGGATGATCTTCTTAATTACATGCTGGAGTCTCTTTGCTAGTATTCTATTTAAGATTTTTGCATCTATGTTCATTAGGGAGATTGGTGTGTAGTTTTCTTTCTCTGTTTTTGATCTCCCTGGCTTTGGAAGCAGTACCATATTTGTGTCATAAAAGGAATTTGGTAGGACTCCTTCTTTGCTTATCATACCAAATAATTTGTATAGTATTGGGATTAGTTGCTCTTTGAATGTCTGATAGAATTCACTTGTGAATCCATCAGGTCCTGTCGATTTTTTCTTGGGAAGTTCTTTGATGATTTGTTCAATTTCTTTTTCTGATATAGGATTATTTAGGTATTCTATTTCTTCTGCTGTTAATCTAGGTAGTTTATATTTTTGTAAATATTCATCCATATCTCCTAAATTGTTATATTTGTTGCCATATAATTGGGTGAAATAGTTTTTAATGATTGCCTTAATTTCCCCTTCATTAGAGGTGGGATCTCCCTTTTTATATTTGATACTGTCAATTTAGTTTTCTTCTTTCCTTTTTTTTATTAGATTGACCAGTACTTTGTCTATTTTATCTGTTTTTTTTCATTGTACCAGCTTCTAGTCTTATTTATTAATTCAATAGTTCTTTTACTTTCAATTTTATTGATTTCTACCTTGATTTTTAGTATTTCTAATTTAGTTTTCATCTGGGCATTTTTAATTTGCTTGCTTTCTAATTTTTTGAGTTGCATGCCCAATTCATTAATCTCTGCCCTCCTTAATTTGTTAATATATGCACTCAAGGATATAAATTTCCCCCTGAGTACTGCCTTGGCTGCATCCCATAGAGTTTGGTAGGATGTCTCATTCATTGTCATTCTCTTCAATGAAATTGTTGATTGTTTCTATGATTTCTTCTTTGACAAATTGGTTTTGGAGAATCATATTGTTTAATTTCCAATTAGTTTTTGATTTGCCTGTCCAGGTACCCTTATTAATTATTACTTTTATTGCATTATGATCTGAGAAGGTTACATTTATTATTTCTGCTCTTTTGCATTTGTTTGCAATGATTCTATGCCCTATTAAATGGTCAATCTTTGTGAATGTACCATGTGCAGCTGAAAAGAAGGTATATTCCTTTTTGTCCCTATTTATTTTTCTCCACATATCAATTAAATCTAATTTTTCTAGGACTCCATTCACCTCTCTTACCTCTTTCTTATTTATTTTTTGGTTTGATTCATCTAGCTCTGAAAGAGGAATATTTAGTTCTCCCACTATTATGCTTTTACTATCTATTTCCTTCTTGAGCTCTGCTAGTTTCTCCTTTATGAATTTGAATGCTATGCCACTTGATGCATACATATTGAGTGGTGTTATTTCCTCATTGTTTATACTGTCTTTAACCAGGATGTAATGACCTTCCCTGTCTTTTTTAATCATATCTATTTTTACTTTGGCTTTGTCAGAGGTCGTGATCGCCACTCATGCCTTCTTTTTCTCATTTGATGCCCAAAAGATTTTGTTCAAGCCTTGAACCTTAAACTTGTGTATGTCCACCCTCCTCATATGTGTTTCTTGTAGACAACATATGGTGGGAGTTTGGTTCCTAATCCACTCTGCTATTTTCTTCCATTTTATTTTATTTATTTATTTATTTATTTTTTACCCTTAATTTCGGTGCATTGTCTCATAGGTGGAAGATTGGTAAGGGTAGGCAATGGGGGTCAAGTGACTTGCCCAGGGTCACACAGCTGGGAAGTGGCTGAGGCCGGGTTTGAACCTAGGACCTCCTGTCTCTAGGCCTGACTCTCATTCCACTGAGCTACCCAGCTGCCCCTATTTGCTTCCATTTTATGTGAGAGTTCATGCCATTCACATTCAGAGTTATAATTATCAGCTGTACATTCACTGACCTTTTTGTATTCTCCCCTATTCCTACCCCTTCTTCTTAAACTATTTCCTTTTAAACCAGTGGTTTGCTGTTAAGCTGGAGTCCCTCATCCCCTCCCTTGATTGACTTACCTTTCTACCCCCTCCCTTGTTATTCCCCTCTTTTTGTTTTTGAAGGCCTAATAAATTTCCTCTCCCTTCTTCTCCCCTCCCTTTTTTGACCTCCCCACTGCCCTGCTCCCCTTGGTTTATCCCTTCTGACTTTCTCAGTAGGGTTAGATAGAGTTTTATATCCCAATGGATAGTATAACTACTCTTCCCTCTCCGAGTTGATTATGCTGAGAGTAAGATTTAAATATTACCTCTTGATGCTCCCTTCCTCTCCTTCTTATAATAGTATTTGTCCCCTCCCCTTCCCATGCCCTCTTTGTTTGTAATAGAATATCCTGTTTTTCTTATTCTCTCAAGTTTCTCCTAGTGTCCCCCTCCATTCACCCTCCTCTTTCCCACCCCCCATATCATCTTAGACCATTCAGCACTCCACCCTCTCCCCATAAATCATTCTTCTGTCCACTATAATAGTGAATACTTAATAGTAAATAGAGTTCACTATGGAGAATTATACATAGCATTTCTCCACATAGGAATACAGATAATTAGATCTTAATGAGGCCCATGAAAAGGCAAATTTAAAAAATTATGAGTTTTCTTTCTTTCCCCTCTGTTTCTTATTTACCTTTTCATGTTTCTCTTGATTTTTGTGGTTGGAAATCAAACTTTCCATTTAGCCCTGGTCTTTTCTGTGTAAATACTTGGAAATCTTCAATTTTGTTGAATGCCCATACTTTCCCCTGGAAGTATATAGTCAGTTTTGATAGGTAGTTGATCCGTGATTGCAGGCCCAGCTCTCTTGCCTTTCTGAGTATCATATTCCAAGCTTTGCGGTCTTTTAGCGTGGAGGCTGCCAGATCCTGTGTGATCCTTATTGGTGCTCCTTGATATTTGAATTGTCTCTTTCTGGCTTCTTGTAAGATTTTTTCTTTTACTTGGAAGCTCTTGAATTTGCTATTATATTCCTGGGTGTTGTCCATTCTGGGTCTAGTGTAGAGGGTGATCTATGGATCCTTTCAATATCTATATTGTCCTCTTGTTGTAGAACTTCAGGGCAATTTTGCTGAATAATTTCTTTTAGTAGGGAGTCCAAATTTCTTTTAATTTCTCCCTTTTCAGAGAGACCAATGATTCTCAAATTGTCTCTTCTAGAATGGTGTTCTTGGTCTGTCACTTTCTCATTGAGATATTTCATGTTTCCTTCTATTTTTTCAGTCTTTTGGCTTTGTTTTATTGTTCTTGTTGTCTCGAGAGATCATTAGTTTCTAATTGTTCAATTCTAGCCTTTAAGGACTGGTTTTCCTTTTCAATCTGGTCATTTCTGGTCTTCAGTTGACTTGCCTCACTTTCCAATTGAGAAATTCTGTCTTTTAAACTGTTATTTTCTTGCCTGATTTCCTTTTGAGCTACTTCCCATTTCTCTGACCAAATCTTTTCCAACTTTTTCGTCATCTCAGTTTTCAACATTTCAAGAGCTTGTGACCAGTTTTCATTATCTTGGGAGGGTTTCGGATGTGATTGCTTGTTTTTTCTCCTCTTCTGATTGCTTGGTAGTCTGGATTTTCTCTGTGTAAAAGTTGTCGAATGTTAAAGATTTCTTCTTGTTGTTAATCTTTCTCTCTCTCTTCTTTACTTCCTGATTTGGGGTATCCATCTTTAGCCCAGCAGCTTCTCAGCTTTATCCTCAGGGTCTGTCTGTGGTCTTTTGGCTCCTAAGGTCTGAGGTCTGGTTTTTTCCAAGGTCAAGCCCCCTGATGGACCCTCTTGCTTGATCCTCTGCAGGAGGTTCCTTTAAAAGTCTCATGGTGCTGCTTCCATAGTCATATACCCATCTGCACTGGTTCCCCACTCAGGGTTTCAGAGCCTTCGCTCCCGCCTGTGTCCGCCTTTGCCTGCGTCTCCACCCGCGCCTGCGTTCCGTGTCCGCGCTCAGAGTTCCGTGTGCGTTTCTCAGCTTTTTGGGGTCCCAAATCTTGCTGCTCTCAGGAACAGGCTCTGGAGCTGCCAATGACTCGATGGGTGCCCCAAACTTGCTCTATTTCTTTTGACCTGTCTTTGGTGCTGCAGGTGGTGTGTGTGTGGGGTGGGGGGTTGCTCAGCCCATGATTTATTGAGAGCTGTTTCACCCCTTTATAGCAAAAATGCCCCAATTCCATGTATCTTCCATGCTGCACCCTGTTGTGGGGTCCCTCCGTTTGACTGGGTTTGTTTTTATGCCCCCTTGAGGAGTCCTGTATGTTTTGGTCAGGAGAGGTTAAGAGCTGCTTTTTACTCTGCCGCCATCTTAACCCAGAACTCCCAAATTAAGTTTTAAATATGCATTCTCTCCCTACCTTTTTGGTCCATGCAGAAGTCCTGGAAAATGGTCAGTCAAGCTCCACTTATGTTGGGAAGTGGGGGGAGAAAAAATGAAAAATGTAGGCAAAGAGCATTATCTTAAGATGATAGAATTTTAGACCAAAGTCTTTCTGAAGCAGGATATTTCTAAATCAGTTCTATATCACATATAATTGTCAGTTAACAAGTCAATAAGCAATTATTAAAAAATCACTATTTGCCAGGCGTAGTACTAAAAGCTTGGGATATATCAAGGGAAAAGACTTGTAAAGGAGCTATCAATCTAATTAAAGAGACACCTTGGAAACAGCAATGGGCAAACAAGCTACATAGTGGAAAATTTAGAAGTAACCAACAGCAGAAAGGTACTAAAATTAAGGGGGGACTGGGAAAGTCTTTCTTTAAAAGGTAGCATTTTTAGCTGGACCTTAAAAGAAAGGAGGGAAGCCAAGGGGTAGAACTAGGAAGGACTACATTCTAATTATTGGGAGTATCCTGTAAAGATTCCCAGAGTTGGGAGATGAGTGTCTTGTACAAGGTAAGAGGTCAATTAAAGCATTTTTTAGAATTATATAAATATCAGCCAATATGAAAAGCATATTTTTAAAGCTACGTAAGGGAATAAAAAGCAGATTTAGACACTTAGACATTCATTTGGGAGTTTGTGAGAAAATGAATAGTATTTCTAAATTTAGGCTGCGAATTTCCATTCTTAAATTATTAGAGAACAACTCGAGTTCTTTGTTCTATATGTCCTAGAAATCAGATTATTTAGAGCAGACAGAGACAATTTAATTGCTAATGTATTTAAAAGAGATATGATTGTGGTTAAATTTAGAGAATAAAGGGAACTCATAACTCAGCATGACAAAATACCTCAAAACAAATAAGAACAAGTAAAATTTTATCAGCTATGAACCATAATTTAAAAGCATGATTCAAGAGCAATTCTATAAATAATAGAAACATTAATTAATAGGGATACAGTTAGAAACAAGTAATTTTGAAAGGTTTATATAAGAAGCAGTGTGCTATAGTAGACAGAGTTCTTGTCTTGGGAGTCCCGGGTACTTGGATTTAAATTCCTCTTATAATACTTAATGGTTTTTTAAACGTGGATAAGTCACTTTCATAAGGAAGCTATGTGGCGAAGTGGTTAGAGCACTTAATCTGCAGTCAAGAAGATCAGAGTTCAGACTCTTACTAGCCATGTGATCCTAGGTAAGTCACTTAACCTCTGTTTGCCTTCGTCCACTGGAGAATATATTTCAAGCCAAACCCAGCGTTTTTGACAAGAAAATCCCATTCAAGCCACAAAAAAAACAAACAAACAAAAAAAAAAACTGGATACAACTGATTGATTGAAAAACAAGATACTTTATCTTCCTAAGCTTCAGTTTCCTTATCTGTAAAATAAAGATAATGAATACATTTCCTTCTTCAAGGTTGTTGTAAAGCTGTAATAAGTTCATATAAATACAACACTTCGAAAACTTGAAAGAATTATATGAATGCTAGTTTTTATGGTTAACCTATTAATTAATAATAAATTAATAAAATTAAATTTATTGTTCATTTTCTTACTTATGCCATCACACACACATATATATATATACATATATATATATTCAAGGCATAATTTTTGAAAGAGCATCCTTCAGTGGGGGCAGATATACATGTAAATAATTCATTTTTACCCCTGTGCTACATATGAGTTAAACTTTTTCAGGTATTATCCCCATGCAAGTTGATTGTCATGCCTCCAGGAAAATAAGACAATTCCTTCAATGAGGCTAATTTAGGGTCTTCAAATCATGAGAGGAACAGCAATCTTATTTGGATAATTTTTTTCTGGGGATTTTAATACTCCAATAAATTGTTGCTCTATAATCTGGCTTATTATTTGCCTTTTAGATGATTGTGTTCACTTTTTTGAGTATCATATTTTAGGAGAGTGATTGACATGTCTAATGGAGAATGATTAGTATGGTACAGGGAATTACAATCTGGTCATAATTACTTAAAAGGATGTGGGGAAAGTTTGATCTTGAGAAGAGAACACTTGTGGGGTATTTTTTCAAATTCAAATTCAAATATTTGTAGAGTCACAAGGAGGAAGATTAGGTCTAGACCTCAAGGACAGAATTGAAGATAGTGATTTATATATATTGCAAGAAAACAGGTTTCATTACAGATTCATTACAGGAAAACTTTCCTAATAAATATTGGTGTTAAAAAGTGGAATGGGAAACCTCCTAATAAAGTTAATGAGTGCTTCAACCTAGAGACACTGAAGTAGAGGCTAAATGTGTTTTCTCACCGTTCCTTTATATATACTGGTTCTCATGAACTCTGCTTCTCTCAAATGAATTGTCTCATTGCAGTAAATCCCAGAGCTAGCTCTCCTATCAAAACCCACATGTTAAACATCCGGCCACATACGCTAGGTCAGTTTCTCTCATGATGCTTATCATCATCTTAAGGATAGGTTTTAACAACTTTTAATAGTTGTCAGCAAAATCATGGGTAGTGGAATATTGGGGCAGCTAGGTGGTGTAGTGGATAAAATACTGAACCTGAAGCCAGGGAGATTCATCTTCCTGAGTTCAAATCTGGTCTCAGACCTTCCTAACTTTGTGACCCTGGACAAATCACTTAACCCTGTATGCTCTGTTTCCTCATCTGTAAAATGAGCTGGAGAAGGAAGTGGCAAGTCACTCCAGTATCTTTGCCGAGAAAACCCCAAATGCAGTCAGAAAGTAACTGACACAACGAAAACAACTGAGCAATAACAGTTGAATACTAGCATAGCCTCTATTATATAGAACCTCTACCTTTCAACCTGTACTTTCCTTGATTTTCTGATTTATAATAACAACTGAGCCATTCTTCAAATTGGTGATTAAAAAAATATCCATTGGTATAGAGCCATGGACAGATTGCTAAGGCATTGTACCAGGGATACCCTTCTGGAATAACTCTAATCCATTGATCACCTTTTGTGTCTGGTCATTTTACCAATGCCAGATTTGCCTGAACTATTTCTATAAGTCAATTTTCTCCATTTAGCTCTAAGAAAAAACATGAGAGACTATCCATAGTTTTGTAATAATGCAGGCACATAGTATTTGTGCATTCTTCTGATCTGCTGGTCTAGTGAAAATCTTTCAAAGAATAAAACAAAGTTGTTCTGGAATGATCTTTTCTTGATGAAACCATGTTGGCTCTTAGTGATATATAAAATACCTAGTCAAATATCTCTTAAATTTATTCTCATAATTCAATAAAATCCAATAAACATTTTTAAGAAGTTGAGAAATTATATTTCTTTTCCAAGGCATAAAATATGGGTCAAGCAGATCATTCCAGGGCTTTAGATTTACTCACAGGGAATGCTAAATGCGTTTTTATGAAGAATTGGGAAAACTGAAGTAAGAAAAATTTTCAGGTATATTGAAAACTCTTCATTCACCCACTGATATTTCCTTAACCTTAAAAAATTAATAGTTATAATTTATTGTCATCTTTTAGGTCAAAGCAATTGCCAAACTAAATAAACTAAATCAGATCTTCTCAGGGGAAGGAATATCATCTTTTAGTATTTTTGATTCTCTTAAATACAATCTGTGTCAACATAAAAATCATGTTGTTGATATAGATTCAATGAACATTTTGTAATTTCCTCCTCCTCACCCCCTAAATCCTCTTGATTACTCTACCATTTGTGTTTTGAGTTTAAGGTTTTGACAATCCCTTATTAGTTCCAGAGTATAATTTATAGAAGCTAATAAGGTTTTATATTACAGTCCTGACAGCTGGAACTAGACTTTAATAGAGAACAATTGTAATGGAAAGCATAAGTTTTGATAACATTTGATGAAAATGCTCTTAAAGTAAGGGCCATCTTGAAAGAAGAGTTTGAGTGGTCAGGAGTCATATATATGGCTACTGTTGCAGCTTCTCATCTTGAAATATGTTAATATAACATAATTTTGGCAGACATCTTTATTATCTTCAATTGAAAACTGGCTTCAGGGACTAAATTGTGTGACATTGAAGGAATGTACTAAAACTGTAATTCGTTACTTCTTCATCTATTCAATCATCTTCCTACATGTGACTACTAAGAAAAAACTCTAGATACGTGATTGCTTCTAATTGTTTTAGAGTTGTTTGAGAAGAAACATAGGAATTATAAAACTGAGGTGTCTTATATTTTTAAAATTCACTTTTACATCATTGGCTATAGAGTGAATGCAGGTTAGGGCATAAGGAATGGACTTTTTGCTTTCATGAGTACGGGAAACTCTCATTGAGGAAACTGTTCTAATGCAGCTTGGCACCTTCTTTACAATATAGTGTTTTCTAGAGATTTTTAGAACATTGGGAGATTGAGTAAATATCAGAGGTAGGATGTGAAATTTGGGCTTTTCCTGTTTTTGAGGCTAGGCCTCCATCCACTATTCAACACAGTCTTACTTGTGGTAGTTTAAAGAAAGAAAGGAAGCCTTAAGTAAGATTGACTGAGAATACTGAAAAAGGCTTTGATTCTGTGTGCCTGCAATTTGAATTGTGGTGGTCAATGACTGTGCACCATAAGGTTAAAAGTGGATGTCATAATTAAGAGCAGCTGTTGCTCTTTGACTTGAAGATTCACTTTCAGCAAGGAAAGAGAAAACACATGGTAAGAGCTGACCAGATGCCAGCTCTGAATAAATGCTCATGCAATATGTGCATTTTTGTAAGATACAGAAACAATTCTGTGTACCAATATGGATGAAATAGGGCACTATTGCCTGCTGGCTGTTATTAGAACTGTCAATCTTTGCTTTTGGCTGCTTTACCCATTTGCTGTATCTAGTATTCTGCTCCCTTTGCTTTGCATTTTGCAAAACAAAAAAAAATCCCCATTCAAGATGAAATAGCAGAGCAAATGGCCAACATTTACTGAGCACCTACTGTGTAGGGAGTAAGAGTAAGTAGTACATTTATACTGGAAGGGTAGGAAAAAATAATTTGTACTCCAAGGTGGTAGTTGCTGTTTTATATAATCATACAAAAAAGACATGGTCATTTGCAAAGAAAATAGAGACAAATGTGATGGAATACAGCTATATGGAATAAATACACAATGCTAAGATTGCAATGTATGGAGCCTCAGAGACATTTGTTCAAACTCTACTTCATACCTGATCCCCCAGAGTGAACCTTTCATTCTCTTAGAATAATGTTAGTACCACCCACAGAGTATTTTTGTAGAGATCATATATAATAGAATCTCTGTCAAATTATATATATATATATATGCATATATATGTGTGTATATACATATACACATATATACCTTAAAATATTTAAACACAAGTTTTTATTAAATGCTTACTATGTGCCAGGTGCAGCAAATAATATTAGCTATTATTATCTAAGTCAGTGATGGGCAAACTTTTTAAAGAGGGGGCCAAAGGAAAGGAAATGCTCATCTGTCAGTCTGTTTCTAAGGCAACTCTTTTCAAATTTCATTGCATTGTATCCTACTCACTGTATTCATCAGATTAGGAATAATGTCCCATGGCCAGATAGAACATTTCAGGGCCTGTGGGCCGTATTTTGCCCATCACTGATCTAAGTGATGAAGACCCTACAAGTAAACTTGGAATGGAGTGAACAACATGATCCAGGCAGTTTAATCATAGAAAGAAGGCAAGACCACATAACATTTTAGAGCTAGATCCTTTGAGCTTAAGGAACTTATTCATCACCTTTAAATTTATTTAAAGGTTTGGAAATTAGTAATTATGAAGGGTTAAAGGAACTGAATGTGCTCACTCTGGAGAAGAGAAAGTTTGCAAAGTTTTGTAGTTTTAATAGTAGGTTGGGGGTGTGCTTTTGATGGGAGAATTTTTAAAATAAGGATAATAGCCTATGTTCATACACATACATACATGCATGCATGCATGGCCTAGGGTTGGTCTAGAATTTTGTAGGACTAAAATGGAAAATTTGAAAAAGGGTATGAATTTAAATAAGACATAAAAAGACAGGCAACTGGTGAAGAAACTTAAAGCCCATGATTAGCATTTAAAATTTTGTCTGGGGATACAATTCTTCTTAAGAAAGAAACTATATTTGAAATTGTTACTAGTATTTTTTCAGAAAGAAAAATCTATAAGTAGAAGGGATTGGAGACAGGATCTTCTAGTAATGTTTTGCCAGGTATAAAGTGATTACAGCCATGGATGCTAACAGGCAAGGACCAAATCTCAGAGGAAGAACTATTAGAATTTGATGATGGTAGCTGTGTTTGGAATATTGGAAGTGGATTGAGGAAAGAAATTGAGTTCAAATTCAACCCTTTTGCAAATTCTCCATTCTATTCCTACAAAATTCAAGATGATCCTTAAACCATGTATGTAGATGTATGCATATAGGCTATTGTCCTTAAAAAACTCTCCCATCAAAATCACCACCTCCCCCCAACTACTATTAAAATGAGGCTCAAGGTAAAACTTTACAGTCAAAGTTTCTCTCCTCCAGAGCATACACATTCAGTGTGTGATCCCTACCTGTTTGTTTCCTCATATGCTAAGAGGAGATAATGATGCCATCTACTTCCCAATTAGAATAAAATAATATTTGTAAAATGCTTTGTAAATCTTAAAATACTATGTAAATATTAGCTATTATTAATTTGTGATATTAGAACTCTTTGCCATTGCTTCATTTTATAAAAAGAAAAAATCCTTAAGAGTATTTTAGCTTGTGTTATTTACCAATTTAATAGGGAAATATCTATTCTCTTAAAAAAAAACACCTTACCTTCTGTTTTAGAATTGAGGCCAAGTACTGATTCCAAGGCTTTAAGAGCTAGACAGTTGGGGGTCAAATGACCTGTTTAGGAGTAGGAAGTGTCAGAGGTTAAATTTGAATCCAGGACCTCTCATTTCTAAGCCTGGCTCTATTCACTGAGCCACATAGTTCCCCCAAAAGGATATATTCTCAATTAATTTTTTAAATGTTTTTTTCCGTTCAAATCTCTATGATCCTTTTGAGATTTGACATCATCTATTTGCATGTTGACTAGCAAAGAACCACAATTCTTCTTAAGTTACAGAACAAATGAGCATTTTTTCCTTCATTATTTCAGACATGTGACATCTCCTATGTAGGAAAAGGAAGAAATGTTTTTAAAAAATAGGGAATGTGTAGATCAAAGGACGATATTTAGGCAATAATAGAAAAATGCCATTTTATGTTTTATATGCAGTGCCTCATTTGATACTTATAACAATCCTGTAAGGAAGGTAGTATGACTATGATTTTCTAATTACACAAATCAGGAAAAATAGTCCCCAGACCTGAGCCTCAACATGCTGAAGTGGCTCATCCAAGGTTGCAGGAATAATATGGAATAAAATGAAGAATTAAATCTAGATTTCCAATTCCTCGTCTATTTCTTTCCATCCTACTCCCAATCTATATTTGTATTATTATTATACAGTTCTTAGCAAAAACTCCTTAGCTTTATAGATATTCAAATGGGAGTTACAGGAAATAATAGTGACCTTTCTATATAGAACTTCAAAATTTCCAAAGAACTTCTTTTCCAAAACCCTCGGTGTTAGATAATCTTTGCATGTCATTCTCATTTTATAGATGAGGAAAATGAGGCTCATAAATGTCAGGTCACTTACATAAGGATACACATATATGAAATACCAGTAATAAGACCTAGATTCTATTATTTTTAACCTGTTCCCTTTCTATTATAAAATACTGACTTCCTAACAGTGTTCAAATATTGGGAATATAGCTTTTTTAGGGGAGGGAGTAGCAAGGTGAAGCAAAACAGACAAGGAAGTATTTGTATAAAGAAGTAGGTCCTGTGTGCCTGGAGTATAATAGACATTAATAAATGTGTGTTGAGTTTTATTGAATTATACAAGAAGAATAAAGTTTTACCCAGATGCTGCCTAGTTCCATTTTATGCTAGGAAATATCTTGAACACTCTGATGTGTTGACATGAAATCTGATTCCACATTAGACTTCTTTTTTCTGTAATCTCATGCTAATAGGAAGATGACAGGTAGGAGTTGTTATATTAACAAGAAAATTTTACAAGGAACTCCCATACTCTGTGCTCAGAATTCCCTCCTTTGAGTGGGAGGTAGGGCGAGGGAAAACATCATAACAGAATCAGCTGTGCCATTTTTGATCCTCTCTTCTGACTTCTAGAACTTTGAAAAGTCTGTATGTTTATTTTGAGACATTTTTAGTATTAATAACAATGAAAAAGATCTGGATGTTCTCTCCATCAAAGGAATTGTAGAAGAATTTGATTATTCATATTAGTGAGAATGATGGTAATGCTATACTTTAAATGTCTGGAGTATGAGTAGGCATTAACTGGGAAAGAAAATTTATTTTTATTTTTCCCTCTTTGGTTAGGCAAAACACTTGAAGCCAAATCACCTTAGTATGGCATATTTGTCTCTCTTTCCTGGCATATAGAACAAAGTCGTGCCTCAACTCATCTCTCTTTGCATCTCCTTCCACTATTCCTGCTGGTAGCAAGCAAATGATTGATAGGAGATGATGGTGAGCGGGGAGTAAGTCTCAGCAACATACTATCTGCTTGCCACTGTGTATGGTTTCACAATATGGTTCATTCTTAATTTGAAAGACCTCCAAAGTGAAAAAAATAGCAGGCAGTCATTTTAGAGATGACTGATATATCCACTTCCTGTGCTATATGTGTAAAGTTTTCAGAAGTGCTATTAACTGACACTTTGAATCTTTTTTTTTAATGACTCTGAAAGGCAGAGAATAGAATAAAGGATCAAAATAGGCATCATTTGGTCCTGACTGGTGATTGAGTTAGCTTTGCATAATTTTCTCAAAGCAAAAATATGTTATGAATATAGATATATATATATATATACTATATTTAATTATCTCAAAGGAGATTAAAAGGACTCTTTAATATATCAAGCAATATATGATGAAATTTCCAGAATTTTGGTAGAGGAAAAACAAGGGGGAGCCTACAGTCTACTGACATATTTAAAATGATTTGTGATTAATAGTGGAACTCTTTTAAAGAGTTAATATAGAGGATCCAACACCTTAAAGATTCCGTGTTGTTAGAGACTTCTACTGCATGGAAATATTAATGCTGGAGGAATTGAATTGCATTGTGTTCTAATTTTTTAAATCATTCAACATAGTATTGAGATTATCATAGAAGCTATGTTTGTTAAGCTCAGTTATTAGTCAAGGAAAATGGAAAGTAAAAGATTTCATCTTTGAATAGGGATCATAGCACCTCTTATCAGAAACTAAAAATAACTTTTTTACTATTAGAGAGAACAAGGAAGCAGATGGACCTTTTTAAAACTCATTCAGCTTCCACTGAATATACATATAAAGAAATATAAATATTAAATATATTAATATATCTTAATATATTAAATATAAATATATATAAAGAATATATAAGGAAATATAAATGATTATTAATTCCAACTATTAGACAAGTCTGCACTCTTAGCTTTAGAAAAGAAGCAGGTCAAAGAGAATTGTCTGTACATTTCTTGGAAGGTTTTCTACATATTTAATGCAAGAGGCTTGCCCAGTAAGGGCTGGGTTGGATTTTAGATGCCTTGGCATCCTATATTAACTTTCTTGGCATGTGGTGCTGATGCAGCTTAAGAAGATTGGCTATCAAGTAATGAAACCGATTTTCTAGGGAGGTTTGTAGAAGGAAAAAGCCTCATTATTTTATAATCACATATTATTGTGTAAATGAATATTTACAGTGTATCATGACCTAAAAAGCTTTTCAGAGTATGTGTGTGTCTTTTCAAGTTGAGACACTTTATTAGATTTAGGTTTTATGTGCAAATAGGAAAACAGCAGGGAAGGGGAAAACCATCATTATTATTAATCTTTTATAGTAAATACTACCTTTTGCAGATTGCAAACTTCCTGAGGACAGGACATTTGTTATGATTTATATCAGAACTTACCTCAGTAGGTGTTTAATAAATATCAACTGGCTGACAGATGAATAAGTTATATCTTTTACAAAATCACAGTTTTCTTTTCCATTCTAAACAGATGCCTAAATTTCTGTAACATTTTTGGCACTACCAATAACCTATGCATTATTTAAGTTAAAAGAGGAAAAAATGAAATGAAGGGGAAACTCCATTAAGCTGTTTGGTTTTGCAGATCATCTCAGAAGTACATCTGTGTCTGCACAGTAAGTTAAACTGGGGAATGTCTCCCAGAAATTATTGTGTGCTCACAGCTGCTATAATTTCAGCCAGGTCCAACCACTCTTTTAGGCAATCTTGTTTTCTTCAAATACAGTAGTAATAAATTGTGTAATGGCAAGAGTACTTCTTACCTGATGGTATATGTCTTTTTTTAGAGATTTTCCACTTGGTTGCTTTCATGGCTTGTGCCAATTTACTGGCAGTAGAAACTATGTCTTTTTAGGGAAGAAATGGCAGTGAATGAGGGCTGTATATCTTCTGTGAGGTCAAATAGTTGAATAAGAGTAGGACAGTAGCAAGTCCTGCACTCTGTCAAACATTGATGTAATTACTTTCATTTAGGTAATTTATTTGCCCTTTTTGACCTTGGAATAGTGAGGTAAGTAGGATCCATGCACAGGAACTCAAGTCTTTTTTTTATGGTTAAGAAGGCTGAAAATATCTCAATATATTGGGAGTACAATTTATGCATCACTTATGTTCTTAATTGCTACTGTTTCTACATATTTATTTATAACAATAAATGATGATGATATTATTTGTGTAGGTCTTTAGGATTTGCAAAGCACTTTACATCTCATTCAATTCTCACTACAATTATTTGAAGTAGGAGTTATTAGTCCCATTTTATAGACAAGAAAACTGAGGTTGAAATGTTAAATCATTTGTCTAGGTGAGGATAGAGATTTGAAATTCCCTCCTGGTCTTTAAGGAGCTTTGAATTTTATAACAGAAGGGACACAAGATGTCCATAAATAAAAGGGAATCAAAGTCAGACTAATGAGGAAACTACAGGTAGACAAAAAATTTGAATGAGACATCTGGGTCATCTGTTGCAGAGTAGGAGAAGGCTTGAAGTAGATATTTGAGTTATTTTTTGTTTGGTTGTTTTTTGTTTATTTTTTGAGGAGGTTGGACTTGTTGGGCTGGGAAGGAAGAAAAGAATTTCTACTGGAAGAGATGAGGAGGAAGAAATGTGTTTTTGCCCAGAGGCATGATTATTTAGGATAAGATCTGGGAGCCCAGAATAGTCCTGCTGTGAATGGAATTTAGAAAGTAGTATGCTTAGTAGAAATTAGGGCTAGAAAGAAAGATTCTTGTCAGAAACTACACTGAGCAGTTTCCTTCTACCATAAAGAAAATAAAGAGTCACTAAAGGTTTGTGTTTTGTTTAGTTTGTTTTGTTATTAAACTCCCCATGATATAGTCAGCCTAATGTATCAGGAAGGTTTGAACTTTTATTTTATTTTATTTTCTGAGCAGGTGAGTAAAGGATTCATTAGAAAGAGAAGGAATTGTAGGCAGAAGGATACCAGTAGGGAAGAGGTTACAACAATTCAGATTCAGATAATGGCCTAAATGAGGGTAGTGGCAGAAGATTAGAGAGATGAAAGATTTTATAGAAAGAATTCATTTGGTTTCACAGAATAAATTAGTATGGCTCAGAAAGTAGCATTGAGTCACAGTCAGTACAGAAAGGGATCTGTTCCAAAACAACGCTCTTTAACCAGGACTCAAATGAGTGCAAAAAAGGTAGCTGACTAGAGAGGTGATGGACACAAAATGCAAATTAAGAGTCTATTTTTGGACAAGGCCAATATGAGAAAGGTTTCTGACTATGAATATTTGTTACAAATGATGTTTTCTTCTCTTTCAGTTTGAGGTTAGGTCAGAGAAGGGTAATTAGGGATGAGGTTGCCAAGAAAAGAAAGAAAGGGAAAATAATGAAAATAGGATCATTGACACATTTTTAAAGCACAAAAAGAAAGGACAGAATTACAAACAAGCAGAATAGTTCTGGAGGATAAATTTTGAATTTTTATGTTTTTAAAAGTAAGCTGTACATAATAGAGTCATAATTTGATGCATAATCCTTATTTTCCATTATACAATAGAAAAAGAATGCTCATTCCATTTGGTGACTAGACTCAGAATACAAATGAAAACTATTTTTAAAAGGTAGCTGCTGGCAATATTAGCTAGTCATTGCTTTGTCATCTATCATCAGAGGAGATTTTCTCTGCCCTCATATCTTGCCCTGAATAGAAGGTGCTGATGAGGTTGATGAATGTTATAAAGAACATTTGAGGTTGAAGGAAAGGGCATATTATTAACAAGAGGGAGGCTTTGAGTATATTAGCATAGATGGTCTGGTTGCCAGATGGAGGAGATCAAGGAGTCTGGGAGTTGGAAATTTAAGAGGAAAGAGGAAGTAGCTACTGGAAGCTTAAGGTGCATAAGAGAGGATGGGACTCAAGAGGTATTCAAGTCATGCCAAAAAGCAATCAAAAGAAAACAGGCTGCACCTGTTTCACAGTGTTGTTGGAGATTCCTGTAATAAGTATGGGATATGTTCATATAAGTTTGAAAAAATACGTAAGTCATTTATCACTTAACTTTCCATTTTTTGCTACATTTCAACATAATTTCATTGATCATTTTTGTAAAAGCTTTCACGTTAAAATTAGCATTTGAATAGTAAATTAAGGGAGAGACATTCACAAGTTTGAAGAGAAAATTCACGTCTGAAAAAAATAGATTTATACTAATGCAGCCAAACTATTCATCAATCAATGCCTCTGATTTTAAGAATCTGAGGGCTTTTCATTTCTGCTGATCTTTAAGAAAGCACAGAGATTAACTGAGTCAGAGTATTGAGAAGGGGTAAGTATAGAAACTACTCACCTGTGATCATGAATCTCCTTTATAATAGCACTATCAAAGAATGGAAAAGAAAAATTCCAATAGGATCCCGTTACAGAGATGAGAAAGAATAATTTAAAGTTCAGGAGTGGTTTCCTTTGGCACACAGCCTAGAATGAGTCACCAGAGATATAAGCTGTATGTTTCACCTTGGGCATGGATTTCTCAGGAGGACCAGATGGCCATCTGCAAAATGTGGTCTGATGTCCAAGAGATACCTCATGCTCAAATTTTGTCTTTGTTGGGAGCAGAAAGGAAGGGAGGAAAGTAGAAAGGAGTTTCAGAATCATGGAATTTTAGGTCTAGAAGGGACCTGTCAGTCATTAAATGAGTCAGCAAGCATTTAAGTGTTTTCTATGTGGCACATACTATGCTAAGCCCTAGAAGCTCAAAGAAAGGCAACAAACAAACAAACAAACAAAAACCCCATAGCCCATATTCTAAAATAGGAAAGATCAGTAAACAAATATGTGCATACAAAATAAGTTCAGGGTGAATGGAAAGTAATCAAAAAGGAAGATACTAGCATTAGAAGAGGGAGGATGGAAAAGGAAATAAGTAGGCTAGGGAAGACCCAAGAGGAAGGTGTGGAAGGAGAACATTCCAGGTACTAGAACAGTCAGTGAAAATGCAGAGCTGGGACAGGGGGAGTGTATATTCCAAAACCTTTATATATTTTCCTCTACTTCCTCCCTCATGCCCTGTACTTTGCCATGTGAATTTTCCTGCCAGAATTCAGAACAACTAAAATATTTTCCCAGGCAATATGCAGGGTCAAATATATAGTTTTTATATTTATTTGAATTCCCACAGAGCAATAAAAACTTCTAGTGTTTGTAGTAGCCCTTGATTAATCTATAACCCAAATCACCAAGACCCAGAGCATCTTGAGTAATGTTTCAGAACTTTGAAACTACTATAATTTGGGAGATGGGTTTGCTCTTATTTTCATTACTCTTTCTTTATTCATTCAATGAATTGTTGTTGTTGAACATAGTAAGTATAAAGTACTTGCAAAACAGGTGAATGACATAAGCTTCCTTCTCTCAAGAATATCACAATCTAGGTGACACTATTTGTAGAATCAACATGTTAAAATGGAATATAGTCATATGGCACATGTCATTCAAGACAGGAGTGGACTTAGCCCTGCCCTAGGCGGGAAGGTGGACCACTTGAACCATTGTCACATGGGTCGATTTTCCAAATTTTACCTAATAGTCATGACTTTTACACACTTTTCTATTTCTGAAATTAACAAAATTTCAGATATGTCAACAGCAGCTAATGATAATGTTTTCCCTAAATTTGGTCCATTTTTCTGAAAATTTGAAGGTAAAATATTGAGGAATAAGAATATAGGGAAAGAAAAAGTACTGTTGCTCACCAATTCACAACCTTGGTTATACAGTACATAGCCAAGAACCAAAATATGGATTCATAGATTTCATATAACATGGAGCATTGAAAGGATTTTGAGTTCATGTCTACTAGTGTCAAATATAGATAGAAATTGGAACCAATAAACTGTACTTAAGGCTCCTTGTCAGCTTCATATTCATTTAGAGAGCCACATATTAACATTATCTATGTTCTATAGCATTTATAATTATTTTGTTAAATATTTTGCCATTGCATTTTAATCTGGTTCAGCTGCACTGGGAATATAGCCAATGTGTCTTTTGACAGTTCTGTTCTAGACCAAACTTGAAATTTTATAGATAGGGAAAATGATTCACAATGAGGTTAAAAGAATTGTCTTCAGCAAAGGTAGTGGCAGAATATTCCAGTAGTCTACTAGGCTTTCTCTGTACCATGCTGTCACTCAATGACTATATGTTAACTATATTAAATATGGAACAAAGCTCAGAATCAAAGAGGACAAAAAAAAGGATTCTAAGAGGGTTCTTTGGGTCCTCATTCTGAACTTTACTCCGACTTTCTCTATGATTCTAACAAAATTATTCATTTCTAAACTCTGTATGGATTAAAAACAATCCATTATTCAGATAAAGATGCCGATGAGCCAAAAATGATAGCTTGAAAATAAGAGGAGGCATAAAAACTATGAAGAGTAGATAGAAGAGCTCAAGCATAATAGCCCAAGGTCATTTAATGTAGGAGTGAAATGTTCTACATATTTCAGTAATCTCTGAGGAATTCATTGTATGTAGTTACTATAACTGCTGCTCATTAAGACAATGAAAATAATCAGGATAATAACTTTTATGTAAGGCTTACCATGTGCTAGGTAGAAATGAGGTGGAGCAGTGGAAAGAGCTTTGGACATGGAGTTAGGAAGACTCATCTTTATGAGTTCAAATCTGGCTTCAGATACTTACTAGCTATATGACCTTGGCCAGTCATTTAACCTTCTTAGCCTTAGCTTCTTTGCCTATAAAATGAACTGGAGAAGGAAATAGCAAAATTATTTCAGTATCTTTGCCAAGAAAAACCAGAGAGGGTCATAGAGAATCCAACATGACTGAAATAAATAAACAACAAAATTATATTTCAGGCACTGTACAAACTTGTCAATTATAATCTTAACTTATCTTCACAAAAATTGAGAGGAAAGTCCTTTTCTGATTCCAATTTTACAAATGAGGAAATAGGTAAACAGGATTTAAATGACTTGTTCAGGGTTATATAGCTAGCAGATATCTGAGACTAGATTTGAACTTTGGTTTTCCTGAAGTGAAGCCTGGGACTCTATTCATTGTGTCTTAAAATGACTTGGAATTCTTAAGAAATGGTTAATTCTTGTTTTTTATATTTTCTCTTAAGGGTTAGGGAGACATCTGGTGCATTTTTGTTGATCTAGAATAGCTAGTTTTAAAATATATGGGCACTTAAAACATCTATCTGGACAATTAAGCTACCTAGAAGGAATAATTTGCCATTCAAAGACAATTATTTAGCTGGATTTTTGCTATCTAAAGAATGAATGAAAACATCAAAGCAAAACTAAGAAAAACAAAGGCTAATGACAAAGCAATGTGCTCCTTATGAACTCTTTGTTAAACTACATTTTGTTCATAAGGGCATTTAATATAGTTCATCTAAATGATGATTAGATTACTTTTCAGAATCCTTGAACTTGCTTCTATACAATAATTGGTTTTGATGGTCTGTCTGACATGACTCAATATTGTTCTTTTTAATGCAAGATATACCATACTATCCTAATTCCTTTCTAATCATGGATTGTCTTGCCACCTGACATTTCTATCAATCTTTTGGAGAATGATTTTTTCTTGAGATGTCAGATTTTTAGCTCCACTTACAAACAGGGAGAATTTTATAACTATAGAACTCCTTCCCATTTAAGGTTCAGTCATTTTTTCCCCTCATAAGTGAGTATGTAGGTAACAGAGTGAAGTCTTAGATTAGAACCATCTTTAGGGTAGGAACTATGCCATTGTTTCATTGCTTTTTCTTAATTGCCTAAAATAGCTTTCATTTCATTCCACCTTATTAAGTTCTTTAATGCTAAAGGTGGGAGTGGATAGATTTTTGGGGAGGTCTGAGGTCAAATTTGATCTCAGACATTTAATAGCTGTGTGATTGGACTAATCACTTAACCTTTGTTTGCCTCAGTTTCATCAACTGAAAAATGAGGATAAAAACATCAACTACCTTGAAAGGTTGTTGTAAATGAATAAATGAGGTAATATTTATAAAACAATTAGCACAGCACTTTCTAGTAGTGTTATATAGTAGGCTCTTTATAAATGCTTATTCCTTTTCCTATTTCCTTCTCCTATTAGGTGCAAGGCAACATCCTATGTGATAGAGGCACAAAAGACAAAATCAAAAGTCTTTTTTCAAGCAACTTACATTCCACTTAGTGGATACAACATGCTTAAACTTAAATAAATTTAAGGGAACTAAATCTAGAAGAATTAGGGAAGATTTTATGAAATAATTGGGCTTTGAACTATGACTTAAAAAAAGATAAAAATTCTGAAAGTTGGAGTTGGATCATTAGTGTTTTCCAGGAATGAAACAAAGCTTTGGAGAGAGAACATATAGAAGAAGGAAATAGAATGTCAATTTTGGGAAATAATTGTCCAGCCTCAATGAAATGTAGAATAAGTATAAGGAAATAATGAAAAATAAGGCTAGAAAAGTAGTTTGGGACCACACAGTTCTTAAAAACAAAATTGAGGAGTTTACATTTTTATCTTTGAAGCAATATGGAGTCATTTTTAATTTTTTTTATTTTTTAGAAAAATTTGCTATGATTACATGATTCATGTTCTTTCTTGAGTCATTTTGTTTTTGAGGTAGGTAAAGACAAGATTAAACTTAAGATTTAGGGTTGTAATTTTGCAACTAAAGAATATAGATTTGGAGATGGTAGATATGTGTGGAGAAAGGAACACATTTGGGGAATAGGGATAAATTTGTCCAAATTTAGCAATATATTCAATATGGAGAAAGAAGATAGTCAATAATGAAATTTTTAGTATAAAATTTGCAAACCTCAGTAGCTGGAAGGATTGTAGTGTCCTTTAAAAAATAATTTGGAGAAGCAGAGAATTTGTAGAAAGTTGGTCATTGAAGATTAATTAAGTGTCTACTGTGTTCTAGGCATGGTAACTGCCAGGGACAAAAAAAAAGGAACTCAGAATCTAATAGAAAGTAACAATTTGCTTCTATTTTGGACATGTTGAGTTTATGATGCCACAGGAACATTTGGTTGGAAATGCCAAGTGGGCAGTTGGAACTGGAGTTCAGGAGAGATATTTAAGTTTCATACATAGTAAGCACTTAAAAATATGGAGTTAAATTGAATTGGTGAAATGTGTATCAAAGCATATGTATATCTATAAATATTGAAATATGAAAAAATAATATGTGCACACATATGAGTACCTATTAATATGTTTACATATATTTATATTTGTGTAGAAGGTGGAATATACTGTGATTCTCACCAATATTGCCATCTGTTTACTTCTAGTCTACTTGAAGTTAATGCTCAAGCATTTTGGCTTAGCCAATACTCATTGAAAATGTCTTCTATTTCTACAAAGAGAACTATAAAAGGTTTTTAAAAGAGGAGTAACATGGTCAAAATTCTTCAGGAGACATCATGAACTAATACTTTGAACTGCCGAGTCCAATTCTAAATTGGACATTGATAGATTAACAGAAATTAGTTTGCTATTCAAATACTATAGGTTCCTGCAAGTTGTAAAATCACCTGCTTTGTTTTAATATGTTTAGAAAATACATAGAACCCTATTGTTTAAAAAATTAACGGCATAATGGAAAAGAAAATTAATAATTCTTCTGTTGGTAGCATCTAAAGTAATTTTAAGTTTCCTTGAGATTTTCTTTCTAGAATTTTTAGTAAGAAGAGAAAAAAATGAAAGTAGAATCTTTTAGGCAATTAGTCATCAAAATTGGGATTGATAAATAATTTACTCCTAAGTAGATTTAGTTGAATGGAAGTATGAGGAAAATATATGGACTTTGAAATAATAGAGAATGGATCTGGGATTTTGAAAGTAGTATTTTTCCCAACCATATTAGATGATTTGGGTGTTTACAATTAGGTTTGTTTTGGAAGACTTTTTGTGATTAAAATATGCTTTCTTTCCTAAAGATTTTTAATGCAATATATGATGGAACAGAAGAGAACTGAATCTAGGTGTTTCAGGAGACAGAATTCCATGTGTCCTCAGCTTTTTCATATTTGCCTTTTTTTTACATTAGGGAAAGCAAATTGTTCATGCATTAATGTAAATGTACATCAACCAAATTTCTTCAAGGCTAATCAACTCCTTTTAGAAACTCTAGGGTCGTTCATCCTTGGGTGGATCTTCAAATACTGTAGTAGTTGCAGGGGCAACACCAATGCCAATGATTACAGAATGTAACTTTTTTTTAAGTAATACTAATAAAAATATACATATACATATGTATATATACACATGCAAATAGTCAAATGCTGTAGGATAATGTAGCATATTAATTCAAAGCAAGGATATTTATGAATTTCATCAATCCTACTTGTGATCAGAGTGTATATTTGAAATGTCTTATCTTTAGGAATGGCCAACTTTTAAATATAGTTGTAGTGTGTTATATTGGCAAGGCAAAAAGAATGAAAATTTTCCCAAATCCCAGAATCACAAAAGATAAACCAATTTACTTTTACCGAAGAAGATTAGACCCAAAATTTTACTTACAAAGCGACTTATTGCATTATATTTACTATAATGATCCTTTTGGTAATAGAATAGTTTGTTCAGTGTGCATGGCAACAGTGCAAATGAGGTCACTAAGAGTCAGCACAATTGAAAACAATTGAACAGCAACATCTCTGGCTCTATCATTAGTGTGGGACCTTGAATCAGCCATACATTCTCAATAGAGCTCATATTCATTGCTATAACACTAGAAAACCTTTGATTTGAGAGGTTTCACATTTTATTTGACAAATTGTCTGCCTCTGATATGCTTCTCCTCTCATTTCTGCAATCTCTGATGCCTGGAACATTTTACATTGGAAATATTCATGTGCTGTGCAGCCTCACTTACTCATGCCTCCATGCCTCTGACAACAGAAGAAGGAAACCAGATAACCACTTTTTTAAGTTAAAAAAAAAACAAAAACAAAAAACAAAAAAAAAAACTTGACTTCATTCACATCCCCCCAGAATATCCTATTTTATGGGATGGAGTGATTTCTGTACCAAACCAGGAGTGATATGAGTCTAATATTACCTGTATGTTAGATCCAGAGGTGCCTCTACTTGAATCATCAATTCTTTCCTCTTTTTTCTATCTTTAAGATCATCTTGCCTCATGTCCACCACTCCAGACTGTCATCCTACTATCCTGCAGAAATCTTGGATATATCCTGATCCCTCTGTAGGGAGGACAGTATTATTGTGTCTCTTATAACTGACTTGCATGTAGACTTTACCATAATTTTCCATGCCTCCCTCTTTATACCCATGGATTATGTTATGCTACAAGTCTTTACATTGTGTGAATTCGAATGCCCTTGAAATCAAGGTCTGCTACTTTTCTTTTCCTAGTTTACCTTCCTCTTCAGTGGAAACTTCTAGGTCCCCATAAACCACTTTAAAGGACTGAAATAATTCTCAAGCAAATGAAGTCTGAGCTTCTGAACAAAGCCCTGTATATCTTTCTCCTGATTATTCACCTAACAGTATCTCTCACAACTGATGATTAAGGCAATATTTGAGAAAGTTTCTCCCATGGAGATTCCTACAGGCATCTTAATTTCTCGTGCTGGGGGATATTCTTCACCTTGCATATTGGAATTAAGACCTGTCTTGACACCAGACTATTATATTTCTTTTAAAATTAATAATGTAAAAATAAAGTCCAACCTAATCCCATCATTGAGATTTTGTGTAATCAAATGTCTACACTCATTTTAGTATTAATTTAGAATTTTGATCTCTCCAATTTGAAGGAAGAAATCTTTAAATTTAAATGTATATGGTTTATTTGATAATAATTGTATTCCCATATTTTATAAGATTACCCAAAAGAGAAGAGGCATGCACATACACACACAAAGACACACACACATACATACACACATATATACTTAATGCTTAGGTATATAATCTATCTTCTTTCTGTGAAGCAACTAGAATTATCTTTTGCAGAAAAAAACTAGCCAATGGTCCTTGAATGAATATGTATTTCATTGCCACCTGGCGGAGATAGGATCATTGTTAAATTTCATTACCATCAACAATTGTCATATGACTGTCTGTGTTTACTAGCATGGGAACATACTCCTGAATTACTTTTTATATTAATACAGCATCCTATTTATTATAATATGAGAATTAGACTTGAAAACTTAAGTAATCATGAAATTACCTGACCTTCATAATTATATTTTCAAAACTCATAATAATAATTACTTACTCTAAATAAATGACTGAAATGAGAATTTGAAAAGATTCACTTGGTTATGATTGGATGCCAGCACTCAGTTTGGTTCTTCAAAGGCTTATGGAGGATATAGCCTAAAAACTGACTGTGGGTATGAAAGGAGAGGCTATTTTTCTGAAATTATTGACAAGTTTAGTCTAATATTTGGAGCTAGAAGGGAGAGGAAGGAATGTAGGGAATAGTGATGAAGCCAGCCTGACATGTGTGGAGGCAGCAGGCAGCCCAAGAGGTGTGTTGTAGCAGATGGATGAAGTTACATAGAGCAGGCCAAGTTTGAAGGACCCTAAAATCTATGGACAGAAATTGATTATGGTTGCAGAATGAAAAATGGAACTATCTGAGGGATACTAAAGTACCAGACATCAATGCATTTGATGTATGTATTAATTGTAAGAATGAGTAAAAATGTAAATTTCTCTAATTTTATGAAGATATGCATTAATTTTGCTTCATAAGAAAATGTTGAAGACTGACAAGGAATATTCAATATATTTAAATATACCTATGCTTCATAATTAATTTCATGATTCTCTGCCAGTCAATATTACATGACAATTCATATTACCAATATGTTATACAAAATCACTTCTACAAAAAGACAAAAAGAATCCCATTTTGGGATTGTGCGTTATTGTGATACCATGTATAAGAATAGCTCATGTTTTTGACAGTATAGATTGGAAATAAATTAGATATTTACTCTAACTCAGTGATGGCCAGGATAAAAATAAAGTAAAATAATGGAGAGAATTAATCATTGGTCCATTTTCTTCCTCTCACCTTGACTCAAAGAAGTCTCAGTGTTTATTACCATAACTCACTGGGTGTAATTGTTTTTGCAATGCCAAAGCAACTTCCTCAAATTTGTAAGACAAAAAGAATTTCCTAAGTTCAGATTTTTGCCTTCCAAAAATATAATAAGACCCAAGCAATATATAAGAGACAGAGTGCCTTCTCCTAAAATATGAATTTGCACAAGATAGTTTGTGCAGATTAAATATAAATCCTATGAACATGAGCCATTATCAATCTATATGCTGCTGAAAACTGAAAATTAGGAGACCATATTTATTCGTGCAGTATATTAAAATGCAATTTTAAAAATATCTTTCTTACATAGTTGGAATTCTTCCCAAATGATCTACATTTATTGCCTTTATCCTTTGGTAAGATGGGAAAAAATGTGCAAATGTCTTCCACTAGTTTTTCTACCCTTTCAAGAACTATCATTGTAGTTTGCTACTACTCATAACAGCAAAGTTTTCTGAATGTTTTAATTATTATTATAGATATGACCTCATTTCCTCTGTCTTCTGTTACTAAGACACACCTTAAGGGCTGGGGCTGAGCTTGTTGTCTTTATTTATTTATTGCTAAATTGTTGTTTAATTTGAAGGATGGTATCAGAGAAAGGAAGGAATTTAAGTTCCCAAAATATGATTCCTGAGTTGTTTTTAACTAAGAATTGAAGTTCTGTGCCACATCACAGTAGGAGTCAGTAGAAGACATGACTGAGATAGATGACAGCATACTGAAGTCTTTGAGCTAGAAAAGGCAGGAGGTTAACCAAAGGGAAAAGCTGGTCTTGTTGACTTTCATTTACATTCTTCACAGGGAGGGCTCTTAAGGTGAATTAAGGTTACTAAGAGAAAATACAATAGAAAGGAGAAATACATTTATTTTAAAATGTTAAGATGGATGCATCAAATTTCTGCAAAAACTGCAAATTGATCTCTGACCCACTTTTAATATGGATTGGATATGGAACAACATAACTCTTTTTATAAATATGAGAATTAAACATTTATTTAATGGAGATTTATTAATAATATTTGTGGAAAAACCAGAGGTTAACACTTGCCTTTTTATTTCTTAGTGTTTTTTTTAGCATATTTAGAGAGCAATGTAGTATTATCACACTACATTGTGACATGTTGATTTTTATTTATGCTATGAAATGAATGTTAAACACTTGATGTTTTCATTTCTTATCATTTCCAGTGGGGACTAACTCATTTTTTTCCTATCTGATGTCATTACTGATAACTTTTCAGAAGCTCAGGTATTTCATGGGCTGACCTGAATGGAGTAATTGGAAAGTTTTTACTTTTATCATCAAAGTGACTGTGTTGATCATCCATCCTCTGGGGGAAGGTGGCATCTGCCAAGTAATGTACTTGGCAGCTAGAAATTATAAGATGTGGTGCTAGGAGATAACTACCCATAATAATACTGAAAACTCAGTTCAGGAATTATAGTGTTAACAGTGTGTGTTTATTTCTTGGGTAAACAAATAACTAAGGTAATCTGGTAAAATTTTAATTAATTATTTAAAAATAGCAAATGATAGTATCAAAGAATAAAATCCTTTATTCACAAGCACGATTTCAATATAAATTTCATTTTACAACATAATTATGAACCTATAGACTTGGGAATCAAAAATAAATTAACATGAAGTATATTATGTATTTCCAGAATAAATAAGTCTCTAGAAAAGGTATTTCTGTTGATACTGAGCTTAATTTAAATCATGATTCTATTATCTTTTTTTGTAGAACAGCTGTTTTAGCTTATTTTACCCCAAGGAAGACAGTTAATATATTATACAAAGTATGATTTAAAATAATTATTCAAAGTATGCAATAAATTATAAAATATTAGAGAATGGTTGAGCTTCATTTATGTACTCTATATAAAAGCATAGATTTGTTCTCATGTACAGTTTAAAATATTTCTCTTTTAAGTAAAAATGTATCATTTCGGGGGCAGCTGGGTAGCTCAGTGGATTGAGAGTCAGGCCTAGAGACAGGAGGTCCTAGGTTCAAATCCGGCCTCAGCCACTTCCGAGTTGTGTGACCCTGGGCAAGTCACTTGACCCCCATTGCTCACCCTTACCACTCTTCCACCTATGAGACAATACACCGAAGTTAAGGGTTTAAAAAAATGTATCATTTATAATTTTCATATGATCTCTAATTTCCTATTCAATTATAAATTAGAATTTTTTGAGTAGCCTCTTCAGTAGACTTCCTGCTTCTACAGTTTATCATTTCTATATCTCTTACACCTGAGTCCTCTCTATTCACTCAGTCACCTAGTTCAGTTTTTTACCTGTACCATTGAGATATCCTCCTAATTATTATGTAGTCTATTTTCTCTCCTATCTATCCTCCATTTAGCTACCAAGGAGATTTTCCTGAAGCAGAGGTAAAACCATGTTATTTGTCTTTTCAGTAAACTACATTAACTCTAGGATCCAATATTATTTTTTCATTGTATCATCCTTTAACATTTTTTCAGTAAGTTTTATGATGTATGGAATAATTATTGTTGAAGTATGAATATATAATTTGTAAAAATCAAATTTCATATATTAGGTTAGTGTGATCAAAATAGTTTTTCTTTTCTTTTCTTTCCTTTTTCTTTTCTTTTTTTTACTGATAGAAGGACTTGATGAAGACTTGGTTTCAAATTTTGCCTCTAACACTTAATAGCTGAGTGAACTCAAGAAAATCACTTCACCTCTCTGTTTCTCAGCTTCCAGAGGCTAGAACCTTTTAGGTTCCCTACAGCTCTAATATTATGATCCTTTGATCTTATGACATAGGATAAATAAAAACTCTTCATCCCAGAATTCAAGACTTTTCTGTCTTCAACTTAAATTTCGGGCCCCATTTAATATTAGTCCCTTTCATTTACTGTTTGCTTTGGTCCAGCAGAGCTAACAGTCTTCTAACTCATCCTGCCCTCTTCCACCTTCATACATTCACATATACCATACTCCATATTTGGAAAATATTCTTTCAAAATGTCATCTACTGAAGGTGCTTGCTCCTTCATTATATATATATATATATATATCCACATATACAAACAAACATATGTATTATGCATATAATATACATAATATATATGTCTATAGATATGGATTCAATCTTAATTTGTATTATAAGTATTTTTGAATATGTCTCATCTTACTACCTAACTATAAATCCCTTTATATATACCGGGTTCCTATTTTTAAAAGTCTATAGCCTAGATGCTTTGAATATTGTGAATTATTAACTAAATAGTTCTGATTTAGTGTTTCTGAGTTTAACTATTATTGAGGATTCAAACTAGGTAAAATTTTGGTGGGTCTTTAATTTTATCATTTTCATCATCTATGTCTCCCTGTAAGGATGACATATCTCTGTGGAAATGTACATCATGCCCAGAAGAAAATTTTCTCTTAAACAGTTAACTGACTTCTTGAAAAATGAGTTTTCCAGTGGAGATTCAAGCTTATAATCAAAGAGAAGAAAATTATTATTTTAAATGTGCTGGCTTAATTGCGACAAAATATTATCATAGTCAAAAATCTTTTTTTGAAACTCTCTCCATTGCAATCTCTTAGACACAAACATGTAGATTTAAATATGAACATAGATGTATGTATATATGTGTGTCTTTAGATAGATAGGGGGAGAGAGAGAGAGAGAGAGAGAGAATTTCTTTTAGGTATAAGGTCTGTTCCCTCCCAAATAACAAGCTACTTGGAGCTGAGTGATGCCCTTGTGAGTTTTGTGGAAAGATGAGGAAGGTTCAGCAAATTTATGTTTAAAACTAATTAAGGTTACAATTAAAGAATAAAGCATATTATCCCCTGTGGATACTTAGAACAGAAGAAATGTCAATATCAGGAAACAGACTAGTTCTTATTTATGTGGATTATATTCCAAAGTACCAATCTTAAAAGCAGCCTTTAAAATGTGTTGGAGGTTAAAAGCAGTGGGGGTTGGGGAAGAAAATAGGGGTGAAGAGCCGGGAGAAGGGAAGAGTGGGAGTAACAAGGCATGCTGCTGCCAGATGGAAATGTGAGGCCAACTTGTGTACACTTTGGCAGTTAGCCTAAAGTTCTCTGCCAAAGAACCAGCACAAAGTGAAATATTTGCCTTAGAATCCAAAGTTATCACTTAGCAATTTAGCATTGGGAAATCACAGACACTTTTTGATTATATCCATGTCTTCAAGCTATTGGGGGTACATAAGAAGCTTTCAATTCAATCAAAATCAAAATTTATTTTTCTACAATGTGCTAAGGGACCTAGAAAAATAATTTATTACATCATTTCATATTTAGACAGTACAGTTCTTAAGCCTGTCTGAGATGGATAGAAATCTGTCCAAAACTTTTTCATGGTTAGAAACTATACTATTTCCCTCAGAAACCCATTTTTGAATGTAGTGATCTTCACTAAGAGAAAGTATTTCATAACTGAAATTCTTCATATTGTGATTTGCCCATGGATGGTCCAATGCCTATTACCAAAATTTGTCTCAAACCAATTCACATTTTAGGAGCTTATATTATTTAGTGGAATAATGAATAAGTTCTAGCCCCTAAGATTTAGCACTAACAATTATTGTATTGGAGATATTGTCTTATTTTGAAGATATATATTGGTATCTCTAGGTTTCATTTCCCCAATTATTAAAAAAACTTAGTAGCATTTCTCTGAATGCTGATAAAATAATTTCAAGGTATTTGGTAAAGCATTTTCAAATAATTTTAATAAGTATCAATTAGTATCATTGCTTTCCTTTTGCTATATATTATAGTGAAGGGGATTCTCACTAGATTTCTTTGCCATTGATCTATTTTGTAGAGGACATGCTACTTGGAGTCTAGAGAGAGAGACTTCAGTTCAGATTTCCCAACACTTACTACTGTGCTACTGTGGGAAAATTTCCCAATTTCCCTCAGCCTCAGTTTCCCCATTTTGTAAATTTGAAATGATAATATTTTCTAACTCAAAGATTGTTGGGTGATAGGAATTGAAGTGAGGAAATTCGCTCTCCTACATCAAGTTAGCACCTTCTCTGCAACTCATAGTATTAGATTGCTACCCTCTCCTAACCAACTGATCTCAATTATAAGGATTACTAGGGTGATTTAAATTTTTTTTCTGATTCTTCAGACATAGGCAGTTCTTAGAAAATTAAAAGTTAAATAATTTGAGTAGTAAGACGTAGTATATACTTGAGTACTTGAACTCAGATCTTTCGGGTTTTGAGTATGGCTCTCTAACCACTTTGCCATGGTTATTATGAGTATACAATATGACAATTTTTATGAAGTACTATGTATATTTTAAATCACTCTATATGAATACATATTGAATATGTACATATGTATGTGTATATAACTCTCTATCCAATGTTATTAAAATAATAAGTGTTTACTACAATATTCTTGACTATTTTAAAGGATTTTTTTGCTTGTTTTTTGTTTTTTTTAAAGTCTGCTGTCTGACAGGGAATCTAAGCTTTATTCCCCTCAAAGGCAAAAATCCATTGCACACCACCTCAAACAGCTTAAGTTGGGTTAGAAATTCAGACCTGGCAAGGTTTAAGTGGATTCTGAATTTGACCATATACAAGTTACTCATTCTCCCTCTCTTTACAAAATGATCTCAGTTTCAAAGGGTGCCCTGGTGCCTGAACACCTTTAATCTCAGACTATCCAGACATGGCAGCTCAACATTTTCAAGAAAATCCCATATGCTGCTTCAATATCTATATAAATTGCATTATGGAATATCAAAAGCACTTCACTGAAAGAGGATTGTGCTGTTCAAAGTAAATGCTTTTTTAATGCAAGTTTCATTCTTTAGACCTGTTCTAGCGAATTAGGGTTAAAGAAGACTAGAGGGATATTTTGCCAATTAACTTATTTTTTTTAAAGATAGCATAAGACCAGAGTTACAAATTAGACGCTTTTTAATGAACTGTCAGTACCTAAGAGTAAGATCTTAATCTTTTAGTCCTAAACCATTTTCTTCACCAGACCCAAGACTGATATTTTATAGTATAGAAATACTCTTACCTCAAAAAAGTCTGCCTTACATCTCAGAGATCTCAGTAAGTCCTTTATTTAACAGGTACTTTTACCCTTTAAATGCTGCAGTTATTGTTTATATTTTTTATTATACAGGGCCAGTTCTTTTTATTAAAAATAATTGAGTAGGACTGGAATAAAGTGAAGAAAGAATAGGTGGGATAAGAGGATTTTGGTCAAACTGGCAGTTCTTCAGTCTTGAATTATGGATCACAAAACCACTACAAACCCCACCTCTTCTTAGTGACCTTTATGAAGGAGTATAATTAATCACAGCAATACTGTACAATAATTTCTATGAGGAATAATTTTTTTTCATGCATCCAAAGTGACAGATTGCTCAGGTTGAGCCTCTAATAAGGTACCCTCTTGCCATGGACAATGTCAGATTTCAGTGAATGTTTCTGTTGCACTTGATTGATAATGGTTGAGGTAGTGCAGAATTAAAAATTAATTAATTTGAGTGAATTGGTAATCAAGCAGACTGAATTGCTCTTTTGAGATGCTAATAGATCTATTCCCGGGCCCATTCTGCCCAGCTGATGCTCTGGAATATATGACAGCCACAGTAGGCAAAACTGACAGTGAGATAGTTAAGAGAAAGGGTCAAGTTTGTTTCCTAAGGCAATGTGGCCAAAGACAGGAAGTATAGCTCTCAACATTTCAGTTTGGGGAAAAAAGAAAGAAACCTGCTCAGATTGTTAAAATAATAGTACTAATTTGACATTACTATGAAACCTCAGTCTAGGAGCATTGATAATCCCAGAATATGTTTGGGTTTTTTCATGAAAACAATTCTCCAAAACACCTGTTTTGGGTCATTCTTTTCCTAACAGTTAATCCTTCACTGATTTTTTCACAGAGCAATGAATGATGAAGATGACAGTTCCACAAGAATCTTACCTTGGCATTTTGTAAGGTCCAAAGTCATGTATTTACTCACGAATGACTAAAATGTTATCAAATGTTAGTGATTTCTATCAACAAGGAATTATTTTACATATCCCATACTGTACATATGTGACCTCTTTTAAGGTAACTACATCAGAAGTTGCAAATTCACCATTTAACTGAATTAGCCTGTCATTATTTGCCCCGCAAAAAGACTCTTCATTTATAGTACTGTCCCCCTTAAAGGTGAGCTGTCTTGTTGACTGTAGCTATAGTATTTCTAGATTTCTTGGCAAAGAGGTTGAAGGCTGAGATACTTAAAATTGGAATCTAAGAATCATTGACAATTAGTAATCACTTAGAAATAATAGAATCACTGACAATTAGTAATGTGTTAGAAATTAAGGTTAATTATTTCTTAGAGGGCAAAAGATAATTTGATTGACAATGATCCGCAGTTACAGGAAGCATTTTCTTTAGAATAATTTTATGAAATAGGTAGCAAAATTTTTAATCTCTGTTAAAGATGAGTCTTAGAGATTTTATGTACCCCCTACATGGCAGGTATTGTGTGACCCAGGATCTTGGACCTTGTTTTTGACACTTAGATGAGTTCTTTCTGTTATTTGCTTCTTCTTTTAAAAATACATATAAATTTCAGTAACATATTTATTGTATAAATTAAATCAAGAGGCAAAACTGACTTCAAAAATAAAATGATAAATAATGATATAAAATTTAAAACATAGTGCTTCTTGCCAGTTTAATAAATGGGGTAAAAATGTTGTATGGGAGTAACTATTCATTTCCTTTCACATTCTTTCACTTTGCCCAAGAACACATTTTTTTCTCACTAGTTAAAACAGTCCCTGATAGTCTCAGTCGTATGATCCAGTAAGTTAGTATTATTTAGTATCCTACTTGCATTCTTAGTGCCATGCCAATTTATTTTTCCAAGGAATGATGAAGAAAGAGTGATTGTGTCTCCTAATATCCAGTCATTTCCAGTACCATTCTAGCATATTCACATCACTCATTAACTAGTTGATCCACTTAGTGGTATTGGACCTCCTCTGATTAGTGGGAGACTAACAGATAAGTTGTTTCCCATCTTAGGTAAAGTGTGTGTGGGTCTGTCCTGATACATTAAAAACAAAGTTCACTTTATCCTTCTAGTTCCTTTCATTATTTTCTGGCAGCTTTGAAAATAAAGAAATCCTCAAACTGACAACTCTTTGTAGAAATTATCTGTCTATTAAGGCTTTCAAAAGACAGATTGGGGGGACAAAATAATAATATTAAATAATGCAAATATTTATTTTTATATATAGAACAGTCCAAAATTGAAATATTTTTAAAAAAAGAGGAATGTTTTCAGACTACTTTTTAAAACTCATATGACATCTTACATATAGGGGATTAAAAACAATATCACTTTCCTTTAAACTGATATGGAACTACTTCTTTGACCTATACAAATTGCCAAAGGAAAATTTATTTAGGCTGCTGTTGTTTCATGTGAGGGTAAAAAGAAATTTCCAGGATGTCATTTGTTTTTTAGTTTTTTTTGTTGTTGTTTTTTTAAACCCTTAACTTCTGTTTATTGGCTCGTAGGTGAAAGAGTGGTAAGGATGGGCATTGGGGGTCAAGTGACTTGCCCAGGGTCACACAGCAGGATGTCATTTCAATAGGCAATATTAATAGTTTGTTTTTCTCCCCAGAGATAGTCTAGTGGTAACTTCAAGAAAACCATAATTCTCAAGCCCTAGTCTCTTTTTCTTTGGGTTAGAAAAATTAATTGCAATTCTCCACTTCAGGAAACTTCTCCTTGTTTGTAACAACAACTTGATCTTAATAAACTAGGAGTGTTTAGAGCTAAACAAAGGGATCCTCCCATGCCCCAGTTAACAAAGCACATTGCATTATTATTTATTTTCACAGAAGGTAATGGGACAGACATTTTTCATTACATTTACTATTTCACTTCATTTCTGTGTTTCAGGTTTAATATTTAAAGGATGAATACATTATGTGCCTTAAAAAGATTTTTATGAAGTCTTGGAATTGCTATATTTTAACTTGAATTAAATTGTATATACATATATATTAGAAGTTGCTTATTGGAATTTGAAGGCTGCTCATTAGGAATATGCTAGTAAATGTTGAACAACCATCTCTGCTGAAAAGGACAAGCTTAGAATGCATTTTTAAAGTTTAATATATATTTTAGACATTTTTTTAAGCCTAGAAAACCAACAAAGAAATAAATCAAGGCCTGATTAAAAGTGTATTTCACTATATGAATCAAAAAAGTTAACACTGAAATTTTAACAATCAGAGCTATTTCTAGCTGGTTCCAACACACATTTGGAGCCTGCATATCTTCTAAAAAACCTCAATTCATTAGTTTATAAACATATATTTTATGAATTTGATTTTATAATTTTGTAAACAGATTATGTAAGGGTTCTTCAAGTACTAAGAATATGGTACTGATTCCAAAGCCAGGTAGATCAAAAACGGAGAAAGAAAACTACAGACCAATATCCCTAATGAACATAGATGCAAAAATCTTAAATAGAATACTAGCAAAGAGACTCTAGCAAGTGATCAAGAGGATCATCCACCACAATCAGGTGGGATTTATACCAGGAATGCAAGGACGGTTCAACATTAGGAAAACCATCCACGTAATTGACCATATCAACAATCTAACAAACAAAAATCACATGATTATCTAAATAGATGCTGAAAAAGCCTTTGACAAAATACAGCACCCATTCCTATTGAAAATACTGGAAAGTATAGGAATAGAAGGACCTTTCCTAAAAATAATAAACAATATATAACTTAAACCATCAACAGGCATCATATGCAATGGGGATAAATTAGAAGCCTTCCCAATAAGATCAGGAGTGAAGCAAGGATGCCCACTATCACCTCAATTGTTTAACATAGTACTAGAAACATTAGCAGTAGCAATTAGAGAAGAAAAAGAAATTGAAGGTATCAAAATAGGCAGTGAGGAGACAAAGCTATCACTCTTTGCAGATGATATAATGGTATACTTAAAAAATCCTAGAGAATCAACTAAGAAGCTGGTAGAAATAATCAACAACTTTAGCAAAGTTGCATGATACAAAATACATGCACATAAATCATCAGCATTTCTATATATTTCCAACACATTAGAGCAGCAAGAGGTAGAAAGAGAAACACCATTTAAAATCACCCTAGACATACTTAGGAATCTATCTACCAAAACAAACACAGGAATTATACGAAAATAACTACAAAACACTTTCCAGACAATTAAAACTAGATCTAAACAATTGGAAAAACATTGATTGCTCATGGATAGGAAGAGCTAACATAATAAAAATGACCATTCTACCCAAATTAATTTACCTATTTAGCACCATACCTATCATACTACCAAAAAACTTTTTTACTGAATTAGGAAAAATTATAAACAAATTTCATCTGGAATAACAAAAGATCAAGAATATCAAGGGAAATAATGAAAAAAAAAACGTAAAGGAAGGTGGCCTAGCAGTACCAGATATTAAACTGTACTATAAAGCAGTGGCCATCAAAACTGTATGGTACTGGGGGCAGCTGGGTAGCTCAGTGGATTGAGAGCCAGTCCTAGAGACAGGAGGTCCTAGGTTCAAATCCGGCCTCGGACACTTCCCAGCTGTGTGACCCTGGGCAAGTCACTTGACCCCCATTGCCTACCCTTACCAATCTTCCACCTATAAGTTAATACACAGAAGTTAAGGGTTTAAAATTAAAAAAAACTATGGTACTGGCTAAGAGACAGAAGGGAGGATCAGTGGAGGACAGAGATATTTTTAAAGAAATGATAAAATAGCTTAAAATTTATCATATTTTGTTTAAAGTAAACTATTCTAGTGTTCTTCAAGTGTTAAATATCAGTGTGGCTATTTCTTTAGATACTCCCTATCAGTTTGATGGATTTTATACTCCAATATATCTTGGCCATTGTTCTAAATATATGTTTTTGGAAACCAAAGTGTTTAGAGACAAAAGAAAAGAAGAAAAGGGAAAAAAGCTTTTGAATATTTTTTGTGGTGGGATAGGGACAAGTTCAATTGCAATTAACCCTGCAAGATGATCATTTTTGCCCTTACCACTTGATGGCATGAAAGTCAATTTGAATAATGAAAGAGAGTCACAAATGGAGTAGAAAGATGGTTAAGAACTTATGAAAGAAAAAAGTAATTAAATATTTCTATATCCTCAATAGATTTGTTTCATTTTATATTACTGTTTAGAACAAGGAAAAAGTAAACATCAAAAATACTTTTCTGCTTTCTTTTAGGTATGTAATAACATTTTTCTCCATATCTTGGGAAAAATATCAGTGCATATGAGTAGAAAGATAGAAACGGACAAGAGAATGTATTTATGAATTTTTCTTTTTAAAAATATTGAATAATTCAACATTTTAAAGTATAATAATAATATGCTGTATATATTTTTGAAAGATAATGATGTATTTTATAAAATATTAGGATATTACTGGTTAGTTTAAAAATCAATGTGATTAAAATGGAGTATTTTAATTACATAAATTCACTGGCTGGGATTTATTTTCCTTAATTCTTCTCTTAGCAAATTAAAAAAAAATATTATACTCTGTCTCTGTCTTTCTGTCTTTCTGTCTCTCTGTCTCTCTTTGTCTCTGTATCTCACTATTTTTCTCTCTCTCTCTAATTTTGGAGTTCAAACTAGATTTACATTTTAGACCCATTTTAAATCACAGAAGTAAGTTGCCTCTGAGGCTTCAGGTTAAGGCTAAAAGTTAGCATGCATTTCTAGCCCAGCATTGAAAATTAATGATTTGGTCCCTTATTTTATTTATTTGAGGAAATAACAAAGCAAGGATTTTATTTATTCTGGATTTGGAAAATGATAAAAATAATGGAATTAAAAGGTTAATTAACTCATAATATGAATTATTTTCTATGTTTAATTTTTTTCCTAGCTCTCTCTCTCTCTCTCTCTCTCTCTCTCTCTCTCTCTCTTTCTCTTTTTCTTTCTCTCACTCACACTCTCTGTTTCTGTCTGTTTCTCTCTTTCTTCCCCCTTTTTATTTCTGTAGAGCTTTCAATTCTAAAAAGGGCTTTTTCTAAAGATAGTAAAGTGACATTGTGATAGCTTCCTACATCACATCACTGTAATATGGGACATAGATGTCTGTACTATGTTTCTCTGTTGAATAGATCTAGGCCACCTGCTGGCATACCACTTTGACCCTTCCCACTAGGTTGTGTCAATGATCTTTCAACAGACACAATGAAACCTCTATCATTTCAGCGTTCTGTGCTCTGGCAAGTCAATTATTTTACGTGTGGATGTGTTAGATAACATTTGCCATTCTGTATTCTATATATCATGTAGTCAGCATGTCTTCAGCCAATAGACTTCAATTCTATTCTGAAAATCATCTAAGGAAAGAGAAATACGTGCTGTAGTAAGTTGTATTTAGCTTTAATACAGAATACCTTCACCAGCATTGTAAAGGATTAAATCTATAATTAGATAATATTTTTAGTGGGAATAGTTGTTCTGCTATAAACAATCTTTAGGAAACAGTACACTCTTTAATATAAGAGTAAATTTCTTGTTTAAAGGTGTACAAATAGATCTTTTTTTTTATTAAAGTTGCATTTTTCTAGTTAGCACACATGTTTAAAACATGCAAAACTCATAACATCTTTGTTTTTAATAAATGTCATGCATGGTTTAAAGTCAAGAAGATGATTCTCTCCAAGGTTCTTTGATGGAATATATTTTGAAACTTGAACAACCTTTTAGTGAACTCTAGGTTCTTAAATGCAGAAAATAGATTTTGCCTGGGAGTGGTGGCACATGCCCTAAATCCCTGCTACTAGAGAGACTGGTACATCTCTTGAATTCAGGAGTTCTGAGAATTAACTGCCTAAGATGACTAGTTGTCTGCACCAAATGATTGTGGGGAGGGACATCAGGCTACCTAAGGAGTAGTGAAATTGCATAGGTTGGAATAGAGCAAGTAAAAGGTCCTGTTCTAATAAGTAGTTGCCTTTGGCCCCCCATAAGTGTCCATTGGGCTTTCAGTCTGCACAAGACAGGGAAACCCAGATCCAACTACCCCCCAAAACAGAAAAAAGTAATTTTTTCAAAGCATTTTTTGTTTTTCACTGTTGATGTTTCACTCATTCATTTTCAGAGTTCTTTAACATTTGGGAATAAAAAACCTAGTGAAAACACCTTATTTTATGTCCATCAGATATTTATTCAATACATAAAAATACATAGTACATTTAGCTAAGTGCTCCAAGGGATTGGTAAAAGAGAAAAATGAGATTCTTCCATTAAAAACTTTTATATTTAGGGGAAATGAGTCAAATATATAAGTAACAATAAAGAAAAGCATTTATAATGTAGGTAAAATGTGCTACATGACTTCAGAAATGATTAAGATCACTACTAATTTGTGTAGGGCATACTTTAGAGTGAAAATGACATTTGAAATGGTCATTGGATTAGGTAAACAATATTGATGATTAAGGATAGATGGAGAAGTTAAAATGGAAAAATTATATAAGCATAAAAGAAAACATATAAGCTATTAAAGAAATGGACATTTTGGTGTGGATGTAGGATATTTGCAGGAGAATAGTGAAAGATAATGTAGCTTGCAATAACTTCAGAATTTGAACCTTCTTTAGGAAGTAATAGTGAGCCATTGAATGTTTTTATCTAGAAGAATGATCAGATCAGTGCTATAATATTTACTAAGATGATAAAGAAAAAAGGGGGAAAACCCTATATGTTCTAAAATGTTTATAGCAGCTCTCTTCATGATGGAAAAAAACAGGAAATTGAGGAAATGCTCATTAATTGGTGAATGGCTAAGCAAATTGTGGCATATGATTATCATATTCTACTGTGCCATGAGAAATGATAAGCAGATTAATTTTGGGAAAAAACATGGAAAGACATAAATGAAATTAGGGAGAGTGAAACGAACAACAACACAAATATTATTTGAAGAATAACTTGTGTACCTCCAACTCTAGAGAAAGAACTAATAAATAGAAAAAGTAAAACATAATTTAACATATATATCTATTGTTTGTCAATGATGCAAAAAAAGGAGCAAGCTAACTGGTTATTTTAGTGTAACAAAAATTAATTTTAATTAAAAAATAAAAATTAGTTTAATGACTATGCAAAACATTTGAAAAGGGGAAAGATTGTCAGAAAATGAGATTACTAAGGAGGTCATTACTATATTCTAAACAAAAGATAATAAAGCAAAAAGGATGGAAAAGAATGAATAGCAATGAGATATTGTGCTAAGGGAGACCAAATTGGTAACTAATTAAGCTGAGTCGAGGAAATAGGAAAGTTGTAAAAGATGATCCTTGTGAATAATGTCCACAGTTGCCTTTTCCATGTCTTATATTCTTACAAAGTGAACGAATCAAAACAGAATCCCTATTTTCCATTGGTTTTGCCCTAAAACTGGAATACCTACTTTGTCTTCCTCATGTCTGGCCCAAATTCTTATCTTCTATCAGTGCATGGTCCCTGATAGAATGAACTGGGATGACTATGCATACTCCTTCCTTCTTACTGCCATTTTCCTTGCCATCATGACTTATTGGTGAAAAGGATGGTAAGGTCAATTGGAAATTGTGTTTGTTCAAATATGGAAGTTAACTGAGATAGAAATGAAGGCACCATTAATAGATAAAATGAATTTGATGAGTTCAGGGATAGAATTAAAGAGAAAGAGGAAGAGGCAAGTTCCCAGAGATAATAGGATGTGCTAGGCTCTAAGGCACAATTAGAATGTTTCACTCTGTTGTGGAAAATGATCACCTTTTTCTCAGTGTTGAGAACAATGGAGACAATGGGGCATTATACAAAGGGCCTCTTAGGCATGGAATAGGAAAAAAATAAGAGCTTACTGAGAATGACCTTGATTTTTCTAAAGAATTCTGCAAACCTTAATATGTTATATAAATGTTAGAAGATAACAAAAACATTTAAAAGAAAGTGGCAGTGGCTTACTCATCTTCATATTCCCCTCTGAACCAAGTGTGGTACATTATACATAGTATAAGATTCAATAAAAGTGTGTAGAAAAAATGGAGCTAAAATTGTCTAGATTTCTATCCATAAACATTGCCAATGATTTGTAGTTGCTTCTCCATCCACAAGATGATTTAAAACATCAAATTACCATGTTTATTTGTAAAATGATCAATTTTAATGATTATTCGAGTAAATTTTCATAATAGCGAAGAAGTAATATTTGCAATGGACATTGCCTTACTCGGATATGTAGAGTAAAATCTTTCAGTTGGTTTTTCTAAGAAATCTAAAATAGCCCCCCATCTGATATCCAATTATTTATATTATAAAGTTGATTAGTCCTTATTTGAAAATGTATTATAATTAATTACATTCTTTTTGCAAGTCAAATTTCTTATGTTAATAATTAATTTGTAGTTTATTTTTAAAAATATGAATTTATTATATACATATTCTTAAAGTAAAGCATAATAAGATGGAAAAAATAATATAACATAGAAAAAGAATCCTGGGGTTCATTATAAATCTTTGTTTCAAAAGATCTTGTATTCATGAGTTTTAAATTACTAAGCAAAAAATATACCAGAGTCTTAGGTATATTTCTTTTAAACAGAGAAACATGAAAGATTTGCAGAATAAATATGATTTATGTACATTTCTTATAGCTCAGGTCATTTCCAAAGTTCCATATATGCTTGCCAAAAACAATGATAATTAATGCTTCATTGAATTTTTTGAGAAATGTTGGATTGTAGGGCTAGTTTTACCCACATTATAAACATTCACTTGTGCTTTCAGAGAAATGAAAATCATTCCATCGTTTTAGTTCTGTTTGTAGAAGATTATTTAATGGAAAAAGTAGAGATGTAAAGGAGTTTTACAAAATAAATCTGTATTATACAGATATACCTTAACTAGTTGATTCCCTTATGCTGTTATATTTATCTTTCAGAGCTTCCTAGATTTATGATATACTGAACTTTTTTCTATTCATTTATTCTTTGATCATTTAAGATTTTTGTTTTTCTAAGAAAGGAGATATGAAAATAGATACACTATGTTTTGTAGTGACTGTGTGTTTTTATAATTAACTTTATTATATATGTATATGTATGTTATATATTTTCTAACATTTTCACATTGCCAGGATCTTAAACAAAAAGAAAATATGTCCCAAATTAGGCGAGGCAAGACTTACTCTTTCCTCAAATTTTCTCCCTCCTTTTTTCTCTCTTTATTGTCTTCACCTTTCCCAAACCAGTCTGTCCCCTTTCTCCAGGTGTTGTTTAGTTATTCTAAGCAATGGAATAAGATTTATGTATTGACAAGTGGAGAGGTGAAACTTTGGTTAAAAGGAATTCTGCAAATGATACTATTGATCCCAGCAGGAGTTACTGACTTTCCTACACTTAGGAGCAAAGTTTTCCTCATTAATAACCATAAATTGTATACTATAACAGTCATTCTCTTTTTTTTCTTTAATGTACTTTAATCACTTCATGTTAACAGTTGAATTCTTCAACAAACAATTATGAATGCTCCATTTCTTATTAACATACTATTACTTTAATTGGAAAGAATATATGTATATGTAATAGTTCAGAGGATTAAATTAATGATCTGCATACTTTCTCCTGAAATAGTATTCATTCTTTTAAAAGAGGGAAGGGAACATCACACAAAATTTACAGGCTTAAGGGAACCTCTATTCTTTTAAGAGGGAAAGGAAGATCACACAAAATTTATAGGGTAAGGGCAGCCTTTAATCATTAAAATATGCATCTTTTCACAGTCTCTCTGGAGAGACATAATATGGCTTTAACTTGAAAAAGAGCAAGTGTGTGCTCAAGGAACATAGGTAACAAAAGTTAGAGATCAGTTGTCAATTTCTTGTGGAAATTGAAATTCATAAGCAATTTTAATTGAGAAAATCCTTTGCCAGTGATATTGGATTATGTACTAATGAATAACATACCAGCTTTGTCATTGAGTAATTAAATCATTGGAATAAGATAATTCTTGCTAACACAAGAAAGTTCTAATAAGAGAAAAAACCGAGAAATGTAGAAAGTCTAAATTAATTTTTGCCATAAAAATTTTCATGTGAGGGTCACTTTAGATTGAAAAAAAAATGAGTCATACCATAGTAGCAGGACTATGTGAAATGTTCAACACATGGTCCTGCTTTTTCAGGTATGTGTTGTGGCAACTGAATGAGTTGAAAATATGCTACCTTTCCATGTATTAAAAATAATATACTTAGTTTTTAAAATTAAATTCTTATTGAAGAATTTTTAACCTATTCTATAGAACAAATATTTTAAAGTACATCAATATTTCCTTTAGATGGTGATACTAAGATTTAGGAGATGATAATTCTTAAGAGAAAGGTAAATGGCATTTTTTAATTTATCTTTTGCCTTTTGGATTTAGAAGTTTCCATCTCTTAAATCACAGCATGGTATACCAAATGAAGTTAGAGTCAGTAAGATGTGGGTTCAAAACCCTCTTTAGACATGTTTTGTGACTGTGTGCAAATCATTTCATATTCTCTGGAATTCAGTGAATCTAATACTCTCCCAGAATCCCACTGCTCATATTCCCCACAGGGTCCTAGGGTACCCTAAAAGGTCTGTGGTATATCTTTACTGCTTCTGAGATCCCAATGTCTGTTTGTGGTTCCCCTCTAATTGTTCATGGGACTATTGACTACTGCCCTAGTTCTTTTTAGCCACTTTTCACTGATTGACTTTTTTTTAACCCCTTACCTTCCATCTTGAAGTCAATACTGTGTATTGGCTCAGAGGCAGAAGAGTGGTAAGGGTAGGCAATGGGGGTCAAGTGACTTGCTCAAGGTCATACAGCTGGGGACTGATTAACTTTTACAAAATAATATTTACTTAAAATGTGTCAAAAACAAATATACAGATATTCATTCCCCAATATCTAATTGGCAAAATCTTCTCTATCTACGTCAGACTGGGAGGAGTAGAGAGATGGAGATTTAGGCTCATTTAACTCAGTTTCTACATAATCTTGGTCCCATCAAGTTGATATCTGGGTCTTGCCAGCTGAGTACAAACCTTGGTTTCCATTGACCTAAGTCTTAAATGTTGCTCCTAAAGGTCTATTCTTGCTCCTTGGGACATCAATACTTGCCAGCAAAACCTAGACTCTAATTCTGATATTTCTCTGGCTACCTAACCTGAAGTTTAGAAACTCTTAGAGTAAGAAACTGTACTTATTTCTCCAAGAGAGGAAAGGAACAACAACAAAAAAGTCTCAGGACCCAAGTCTATTCCTCAGATGGAAGAAGACTCTAAGTCTTCTCCCATTACAACATACTCTTTTCATTAGACATCTTGAGCAAAAGAGTCTCAGAAGAGTAAATGATACAAATGACTTAAAAGAGCTGATATTTGCAGGTCTCTTTTTAATATTTTCACAGCCAAATTGAAGAATTTTTTCCTCATCACATGCTTAGCCAAGAAGAACCAGTTATCAAATGTCTAAATATGTTCCTTTGTTTCACAGTTTGTCCAGTGCCACGTTATTCCACATAATTATTACTCTCTTTAAGGTAATGTCCCAAGCATCTCTACATATAGAGATTGTTTGTTGGCCTTTTTTTCTTTCTTGTCTTTGTAACATATTTACAATGCTCTAAATTTTACTTTCTGCAACAATGTTTCAATAATATATTTGATTGTTTCTTTTAAATATATTTTGCCAAATTTGATAATGTTGTCTAGACTCTAGAATATTGTATAAGTATACCACTTGATTGTCAATTGATAATATCATGATTCTTCAACATATATTTAAAAATGCCTACTGTGTCAAAAAACTATTCTGGATGCTGGTGATACAAAGACAAAAACATCCCCAGTCACTGTGGGGCTTATGTACTATTGGGAGAAAAACAACATATACTTACAAATATTATTTTTATGCATATATATATATACTTTAAAAAGTTTATATAAAATATATAAAAATAATTACACAGTAATGGGGATGGGGTAAAGGCACAAAGCTTTTACTTGAGCTGAATTTTTAGGAAAGCAAGTGCTTTTGCTTTAAGAGGAGAAGTCGAGGCATGAGTACCTTCCAGGCATGGGAAACAAAATGTGCAAAAGTCACAAATAAAAGAGACAAGAGTGTGTTGGGAAATGCTAGTACAATTTGGCTATACCACAGAGGGAATAATATATAGAAAGGCAGGAAAGATGGTTTGGGGACAGGTGGCAAAGCGTTAGGTCGTTTTTTATTTTTTTTTAATGGCCAAACAGAAGAGTTTATATTTCATTCTAGAGGCAATAGAGATCACTGGAGTTTGTGTGGTGGAGTGACAAAGACAGACTTTTTTAGGAAAATCATCTTGGCAGTTTGTATAAGAAAGGTTAAAGAAAAAAGATACTTGAGACAAGAAGAACAAAAAGTAGGTTATTATGATAGTCTAGGGGACAGAAATTTAAAAGCTTTATTTTATTTTATTTCAGGTCCAATTTATCTCATGAAAATTATTGAGAACCCACAGTCTTTTTGTTTATGTAGGTTATTTTTATTGATATATAGAAATTATTAGACATTAAAATGTCAGTATCGTTATGAATTTTTGACCACTCAGGCTCTCTGAAAATGTCTCAGGGACCACCAGGGATCCCTAAAGTGCTCTTTGTGGACCACTGGTCTAAACCAGAGATAACAACATGTTAGGGTGGTGACTGTGGGAATAGAGAGGAAGGGCTATTAAATAAAACATATTTTGGAAGTAGAATTGGCAGTTTGGCAACTGATTATTATATGAGGTGAGATGGTATGATTGTTAACCAGGGTGACAGGGAGGATGGTGAAGCAATAGAAAAAAATTAGGGAAGTTAATAATGGGGTAGGAGTAGTTTTTGAAGAACATGCCCATAATCTGTGACACCTGTGGAAATCCTGTTAGATTTGGTACCCCTAATTCTAGTTTTGGGGGTTATTTGTGAACGTTATTACTGGAAAGGAGACTGAAAAGACAAAGAAAAGCAATACAGAGCTTTACCAGGAAAATAAAGAAAAGAGAGAGTATCCAGGAGAGGAAAGTGGTTGACTTTCAGTATCAAATGCTGATTGCTAAGAAGAATTTAATATTTGAGAGCATTGTACATGATGCTAGTAAATTGGTATGGCCCAAGTTCTTTTTGGAAAAAGGACACTCATGTGACCTTAGAAAAATCTGCTGGTTGGTTACATAGCTGCCATAGGAAGAGTGGCTAATTAAACATTTAAGTCTAATACGATCACTGAAAATTCCCAAAGGTAATGAAAGTGTATAACATGATGAATTTTACTGTGTGTGTGCTTTTAATGGGTATGGACATAACTGGAAGCCTGATTGTTCGATTAATTAACTTTCCTTGCCAGGATTAAATAGAAGAATTATAGGAGACTGCATCTCATGGTAGACAGACTATTTATTGAGCAAATATTAGCATTTTTAAGTGGTCTTGATGATATCCTGAAGCCATTTCCCATCCCTGTTGTGTTTGGGTTTCTGAAATGTAAAAATGAGATTTAATTAGATTTTAAAATAAATCTTCATTTGCAAAAAAACAATATTTTGAACTATAATTTTCATTCAAATAATTTTAATTTATGGTCCCATAAAGATGTTAACATAGCCCTTATAAATAAAAATTACTGCCTGACTCTAGTGTTCTTTTCTTGAATGAATCTTTTCTCTGTAATTGTCCATGAGTTTTAGAAAATAATACAAAGAACAAAGTACTTTCAAATTTATCAAATGCCTACTATGAGCCAGGAACTATTTTAAGTTCTGAGGATACAAATGAAAAATTGAAATAGTCCCTTACCTCAAATATTTTACATTCTACTAGAAATGAGAAGAAAAAGTCAGAACCTGTTCATTTTTGCCTCTAACTCTAGGACCAGATTTTAAACTTTATTTGTGTAACTTTGAGCAAGTCACATCAATATAGGCTTCTGTTATCTCACCTGAAAAATGGGGGAATTGGACCAAACAATTGCTATCATCCTGTCCAATCTTAAATTGCATGACTCTACAACCTAATTTTCCTCTATATTCCCTTTATACAGCTCTTCCCATAATTTCCAAGGAAGACTATACTCCACTTTAGAGAAACCATAGAAGAATATTAGCTCCAGAAGATACCTTAAGGGTATAATACTGATAATATTATTTATATAGTAGGTTAAGATTGGCAACACACCTTAAATTCTACTCAATTGATCCTCACAGCCAACCTATTTTTTAGGTGCTATTATTATCCATATTTTACAGATAAGGAAATTGAACAAAACAATGAAGATACTTTATTTTGACCAGGACTTCAAGTGTCTGAGGCTGAATTCAAATTCAAGTCTTCCTGACTCCATTCAAGTCTAGTACTAAGTAGCAATCTTTCTTTTGATCTCTGTGTCTGGCTGCAATTCTCTCTCTTTCTCTCTCTCTCTCTCTCTCTCTCTCTCTCTCTCTCTCTCTCTCTCTCTTTCACTCTCTTTCTCTCTCTCTCTCTCCCCCCTCTCTTCCTCTCTCCCTCTACCTGTGTCTCTGTCTCTGTGTCTGTCTCTCTCTGTCTCTCTCTGTATATATACATGCATATATATATATACATACATATGTATATATATATATATATTCCTTCTCTCTTAATCTGAGGAAATTGAAACCAAGAGAGATGAAAGTATTTGTTCAGGATGATAGTAATAGTGAGTTGTGGCATTATAGCTTGGTGTATATCTAAGGTGACAAGTTTGAACCAATAACGAACTGGAGGACTGAGTTCTGAGTGTATCTTCAGGTATTGCTGACTGATGCATAGTCTCTGACCTACAATATAGAAGATAGAATATTTTGCTTTGGATGTCAACTCCAATTTTCTGGATACCTCTAAGACAAAGAATGACCTCGGCCTGAATGACACTGCCAGAGAACTGATACAAGGTCTGTTCTAGCCTAGAATTGTTTTCCAGGTACTCAGTTAAAATGAGATCAGATTCCAATCAGACTGAATTCTTCTCCACATCAATACTATTTAAAACTATGCTTCTCAGATGTATCAGTACTGAGTGGTAATTTTAAATTCAACTCCAGAAGGACACATGAATCAAGATTTTTCTTTTAATCTTTTAGATTTTCTAACTGGCTTCCTTGAATTGTCATAGATACTTCTATAAACAATGAGCATATTAATGTCTTAGCTATGTTGAATAATAATAAATGAATAATTTTAAATTAAAAGAAACTAGGAGTAAGCAAATATATATAATACATATAATTTATAATTAGTATTATGCACTCTGATGATAAAAATGAAGTATACTAACATAGCTTGTAACATTAAATTTATAGGAAACATCTTAAATCTAGTTTTAATATTTTCCATTTTTTAAAATGGGGATCCATTTTTTTTTGCAAATGGACATCCACATATTCAAACTTAAAAGTAGATAAGACCTTTAGAAGCCAATGACCTTTACAAAGATTTCAAATGATAATTCATTTAAAAAGGAAATTACTTGATACTCTGCCCCTATCTAGTTTCCATCTTCTAGTTGGGTGGTTTCTTTCTCTGACAGCTTAGGCAGAGTTGCTGGTATAAGCAAAAGAAGTGAGGGGAAATCAGAGTCTTTGCAAGGCTGAGTTGGAAATTAAGTTGAATAAAACATGTAACAGAAAATGAGTGGGGAATCAGACTGAATCAGTAGGGAAAGTAAGCTTAGCCTGCCAAAACTTAAACTGTAAAAGTGTTCAGTAAATATTGATAAGGCCTAGAAGTAATTTAAAGACATGCTGAACAGCATTGCTGGTTCATGTAAATGGACTTTAAAAGCTGGTTTGGATATTTGCTCTCTACTCTGACTTTTTTTGTGGGGGGAGGCAGAGAAAGGGAGGATGATGTTATAGGTTAGGTGAAAGCATATAATTAATTATCCTTGGATATTTTACACTCTGGATAATTCAGATGTTACTCTCAGGAAAGAAGAAGGGAATTGAATTGTTCAGGCTCTGGTCCTATTCTCATTATAAAATAAGAGAGGAATCAGCAGCTGCAAAGTGATACTTAGAGCAATAACACATCTCTTCTCCCCTGGAAATATGATATCAGAAAGATAGAAAAAACCCCAACAAAAACTTGAGGACTAGAAGAAGTTTTTGCTGTTCTATACCAGTAAGGTAGGAGTAGAAAATTTATACTGGGGGGAAAATGTCTCTTGCCTTTTAAAACATCTTTTTTTAACATATCCATATATATTAAAAAAGAATGAAAAATGAATCTATAAATGACTTAATTTTCTTGTCCTTAATAATAAAAATACTTTTTATTTGAAAGTAAAATCCTACTCCCCTAATGAAGAAAAAGTCCTAAAATTCAATAGTGAGGTAAAATCTATACATAATTTTTAGAAGAAAACCCTAAGATTAATCTTTAACAAAGTATAGTGAATGGACCTGTGATTTCATTGGGAAAGGGATCTCCCATGTGAGGAAACTTCCTCTCTCAATGCTGTTTGTCTCTTTCAACTTAGTCACAGAGAGTTGCTTAGAGAATTGAGAAATTAAGTGACTTGCCTAAAATCATTATTAATATGTCTCAAAACCAGGACTTGAACCCAGATCTTTCTTGGGTCAAGACTACTCTTCTAATTTTTGTTAAGTGCTAAATTTTGTAAAGTTTAACTCTACAAACCTATTCTATTAATGAATTATTTAATTTGTTTCAATTTCTTATTTTTAATGATATCTACTTTATATTGCTCTTAAATAAAAGTTCCTAATAAGTATTACTTCAGCTGGTATTCTGAGTCTCTGAGAACACAATTCAACATAGTACTTTGTCTTTGCAGAAATAAGTTATGAGAATAAGGGCAAATGAATAGGTTATTTACCCTGAGGTAAGTTAGGGTCATCCTCTCTGGTGTTTATTAGGAGAAATTGAGACTGAGAGAAATAAAGGACTTTGCCTCAGGCCACACAGTGAGAGAGTGGCAGGGCAGGATTTCAACCTCTGGGCTTCAGACACCTTGTTCACTAGGCCACACTGATTCCAAACTGCACAGAAAGATCAACTTTCCACTTTCTTAAAACATTTGTTTCCTAATGCTGTTGCTGTTGAAAGACATGTTTCTTCATGTGGCTAATCTCCCTCACTTAGAGGGAAATAATAAGAGAGCATCAAGTAAAGTGGCTCACCATATTCTCACATGAATTGAGAAGAATAATTTAGAAGTTATCACAAAAAATGTGACTAAGCTTTTCTTACTCTCTACAGTTTTAAAATTTGCTTTTCCCATGCTTTTAAAAAATGCTTTACAACTTTTTATCCTATTATATAAACAGTATTTTAAACTTAAAGACTTCCATTTATTTCAGTGTTTTTAACCATTGGATATTGTACAACAATATTTCTATAGTTTCCAAATTATAAATTCTGTTAATAATGCATTGAGAAACAAAGTAAGCAGCAAAGATTTGTTTTTTTTTTTTTTTTGCTTTTAAAAGATGCTTGTGTGTAATTCATACACTTTAGCTATGGCAGTAAATCAGCTGAGGTATGTGAATTTTACAATGTTCTTTGAGGAAGGTGAAGGTTATTCTTAGCTTCATATGGTCCAATGTATTCACAAAGTGCTGTAAAATAATTTTTACTAGTTCCTTACAACCTTCCTGTCATGTGGTAAATGACATAATTTTCTTCATTTACAACCAAGAAAAGACTGAGGCTGAGCAAGGTTAAATAACCAACCCAAGGTTATACAAAGAAAACCAATAAGAATGATTTTTGAGGATGAAAATATATGATTCCATTATTTCTTACTCTAAAAATAGGGTTTTTAAAAGCGCGCACGTGTGTGTGTGTGTGTGAAATTGAGAGAGAGAGAGAGAGAGAGAGAGAGAGAGAGAGAGAGAGAGAGAGTGAGTGATGGAGACAGAAAGAGAGAGTAGGTCATGATTCCACTTGATTGAATGATATTTGTCAAGGAAATACAAAGGATTATAAAATAATACATTTGTAATGAAATACAATCATTTATCTGTCCATCCATCTCTCTCTCTCTCTCTCTCTCTCTCTCTCTCTCTCTCTCTCTCTCTCTCTCTCTCTCTCTCTATCTGTTTTAAGAACAAGTTAATGAACTCCAGGTTAGAAACCTTTTCTCTATATCTGTTTACTTTTTAAAATATGTAACCATTATATTCAAACTGAAATGTTACCTAAGGCACTATTAACCAAGATTGTAGGCATTACTGATTTTAACTAGTATAAGGCCTTGTCATTGCTTTGGGGTTTATTTTTGGTGCTTCCCTGAGATATCTTGGTTGCTCCAGCCTATCTTTCACAGCTGTTGACCCACCTGTTCTCCTTCCTGAACAATTCCCAGCCACCTGTTCAACTCCCCCTGGTCTTGAACTGTTCTGGGTTCTATGTTCTGATTGATTTATCTTTAGGATGCCCCCATAGTCAAGATAATAATTTCAAACAATATCTTATTTTAGAGCTTAATTTTGAATGCAATCCATTAAATTAAGCAAACATTTTTATTTCTTTAAAATTGCTATATACTTCTAAGATCAGTCTATCTGAGGGTATGAATTTCCTTATCACAAATTTTCCTTTCCCTTTCTCTTTCTAAAAGTCCTCAATAATATCCCAATATACTCTTTATATAGCTAGCATTTCTATAACTTTTTAAGGATTGAAAAGCTCTGTACAAATATTATCTCACTTTATTATCACAACAACCTTGGGAAATTGGCGATTTTATTATTCTCATTTTACAAATCAGGGAATAAAAGCAGATAGAGATTAAATGACTCATCTAAAGTCACATAGTAAGACTGAGGCTGTAATTGAACTCAGGTATTCTTAAGTCCAAATACAATGTTCTATCCAATCAACCAGATGCCTCAATTCCTTATCTTTTTTTTCTTTGTAACAATTTAAATCTGTGATTTTATTTGTAAAGTGTGATCCTGAACTTGGAAACATTATTTTGAGGAAAAGGAGTTAATTCTTTCCCCACATTAATCTGTGGGCAGGAATAATTTTGATTTTGTAAGTGGGTACAGAATTAATTATTTTCAATTTGATCATATCTTCTATAGAGCAACTTGTCTATGTAACTCTAAACCTAATGTTGATAATGCATAAATTGGGTTAACTTAATATCTAATTGATATTAATAGTATTTTTTATTATTCATTTCATTCCAGTGTTTTTGCTTTTCCTTTACTATTTGGGACACTTTGACATTTTAGAGTTTTTCAGTACTTATGACCAAATTCGCATTCCAAATATTAGTACCAGTGTATTTATGAATCAACCTATTTCTAGTCCATAGGAAACTTATTTCTTGGTGGAACAAGAAAAAAGGAAGCATTTCAACACTGAATTCCTAATTATCCTTTCTGCTAGTACTGGTTATATCCTTCATATCCTTCAACTCATTGAATGTTTTTGGAGGGAGATTAGAATGTTTCTTTATCCTCATCACCACTTCCACACTTTTCCTTTACTCCTTTCTTTTAGCATTTTTTCACCTTCTCTGTAGTTCACACTATCTACATGTATCACTCAATACAGATTCTGATGACTGAAAATCAGATCCTTTCCCCCACAATCCCCCATCCCTGACAGCAGAGAGGGAAGTGTTTCTACTACCATCATATCTTTCTCTCTAATCTCTAGGCTCTAATTATCCATTAACTCTTCTGTTATATAAAAACAGGCTTGAATTTCTGCTATCTCACTAGATTCTATCATTCTCACTAGTTGTTGTACTATGTCTACTGCCTTTATCAACTAAACTTCCTGAGAAATTCATGTAAATTAATTATTCTGACCCTCTAATATGATTTTTGATCACAACATTGAATGAAAACTTCAAAATTATCAATGATTCCTCTATCCTGGGGCCTCTTCTTTATTCTCTATATTTTCTTACTTGGTTATTGGACTTTAAGTTTAATTATTTGTCTCTAACTTCCAGATCTATAGATTCAGCTCTAGCTTCTCCCTGAGTTTCAGTCCTTCATCACCCATTAGATACTTCCAACTGGCTTTCCTAGAGTTTTCTCAAACTCATTCTCTTATCCCAAAACCTACACCCTTCCCAGCTCCCCAAGAACTGTTGATTGGGACCACCAAGCTTTGTCACCTAGATTCACAACCTCATTGCCATTTTCAGCTTTTCACTCAGACAAACCATCTTATTTGCCATTTATTTACAAAATTTGTCTTTTCTAATACTACAACATTTCTCTCATCCAGCCACTTTTCTCAGCTTGTGAACACATCTTAGTTCATAACTCGAGCAACTCTTAGAATACTGACAGCCTTCTAAATCGCTTTCCTGACCCAAATCTTTGATGTCTTTTATGTCTCCATTCCAATGACACAAATCTGACTATAGCACCCACTTACTCAGAAAACTTCAATGACTCCTCATTACCTTTAGAACCAAATATCAACCCCAATTTTTTGCATCTAAACCTCTTTAAAATATGACCCTTTTCTACTTTTCTTTTTTTATATTACTTTATTCCACACACTCTATGATCCAAGATAATGGCCTATTTACCATTTCTCACAAGTCATGCTTCATCACTCATCTCCATGCCTTTATACTTGCTGTCCTCAATGTATGGAATATACTCTTTTACTGCACTGCTGTCTCTTGGAACCTGTGTTTCCTTTAAGACTTGGCTTTTCTATCATCTTTCAAAGACAACCTTTCTTGATCTCCCAAACTGCTAGAATTCTTCCCAAAGTATTTTATATTTCTTTTATGAATATTTTATATATGCTTGTAGGGGTATATATCATCTCTATAGAATATAAGTTCCTTGAAGACTGGGAAAGTTTATTTTTTGTTTTTGTATTTGTAGCATCTAGCAGGATGGAGACTATACTTGTTGACTGGCTGATTGATTGTTCCATCAGAGAGAAGAAATATACCCTTTTCTTTTCTCTTCTGACTTTCTGATAGCTGCAGCAACAATAGCACATGTTCCCCACCAGTATGTACTCCTACTATCCCTGCTGCTGACTTTAAGGACAGAGAGAAGTCTCCACTCTTTTGTTTGCCTGGCTACTGTCAGCAACTCTACTTCTACTTCATTAGAAGAGAAGAGGGGAGATTCTGCAGAAAAAAGCTCATTATCTCATTCTTTCTATGAGCAGATGCTGGCTGGGGATTCTCATCTGATTTTTACAAATTACAAACATAATTGCTCAATGCTTAATGTTTTCCCCATGTATCCACTGCAGATTTGGTGCCATACTTTTTATTAATTATATCACTTATTCTCTTTAGTGATTGTTATTATCTGCTTCCACTTTCTCCAATGTGTAGCAATGTAAAGACTAAGGAAAGTTAAAAAGGAACACATTTAAACCATATCACTTAATCACTTGTTCCTTCCAGGAAGGTGTGTTAGAAAGACAATAAAAATAGTGATTACAGGCTATTTGCTTATGTTGATGCAGTGAAAAATGAATTGAGATACTGCTAAGTAATGAAACACACTGATTTATGATGAAGAAATGGGACAGTTCTCTGGAGTTTTCATAGATCAAAGTTTTATTAACTTATCTGAATTTTTAGCACAACGAACTGCTGTATTCATACCTCTTTTTTAATAACTCAACTCAGTGCCATTCATATACTTATATTTATAAATGTGTGTATGTACATATATTAGGGTTGTCATGAGCATCAAAGGAGATAATAATTGTAAAGTGCTTAGCAGAGTGTTAGGTATTTTAAATATATAAATATATGCACGTACATGTGTATATATGCATATATGAATATATATATATATATATATAATGTGTGTGTATGTGTGGATGAAATAAGGTAGTTGTAAAGCACTTATGCCTGGCACATGGTAAGTGATATATAATGATAGTTATTATACCTATATCTATATATATCTACCCACACTTACATATGTATTTATATACAAATATGTATATGTATATATACATATATATAGATAGATACACAGAGACACACACACACACACACACATACATATATTCCAAGGATTAGCCTAGTACTGAATGGAGGATTGTAAGATGTAGATGTGAAAGTGACTTTAAAGATCCTCAGTTCCTCTTCTTTTACAGATTAGGAAACTGAGGTCCAACTAAGTCAGATGATGTTTTTAAATGCCATCTGTACTTCTTCCAGGTTTGAGCTGCTTAAAACTTGAGCAGATACTATAATCATCTTAATGTCATAGACACAGATGAAACCTTCTTTGACTTACTTGTAGCTGCATCAAGAATGAAACACACTGGTGACCAGCCAGTACTCCTTTTTTTTCTTTTGTTCACTTCAAACAAAGTAAAGAAGTCTCCTTTTGCCTATCTGACTAGCTACTGACAGCATCTCTACCCAGTCCCTTATATAGAAGTATCATAAAGCAAAGCCTATCATTTTCCCTTTCAAAGGCTGATGCTTGGAAGAAATTCTGGAAATCCAACTTCTCAAAAGGTCTGCATTTGCTCAGGATCCTTTTTCTTAGAGAAGAAAAGGTCTGGGGCTGTTATTAAATATTATAGACTGGGAATTGGAATTAGAGGTAATTAATTATCCCATGTATATAATACAGTTTTTTGGAGTCAGCAATTGATCATGGAAAACCCTATGAAAGGGGACACTTGGGAAAGAACAGAAATAGCCAGGCCCTCCTAAGAGTCTGAATTAAATTAAATGCTGGAGATAGACATAGTTGATATGATGCTCAATTTTGCTGAAATGTTTACTGGGTGAAGGACTCAAGAAACAATGTATCTATATATATATATGAATGTGATGTAAAAATGGCATCGAGAAAAATAAGATAAATTTTATGTTTTAAAAATAAATGATAAGATATAAATACTCCAAATCTGAAGTTTATTCAATCTAGAGAATAAGGTAGTAGTAGTCAGCAATTTTTCTTCAGAAAGTGTAGATGGATAATAGATATTTCCCCCCTTTTTAAATATATCTTATTTTGGGATATGATCTTTCTTTTTGGTTGCCTATGTTTAGGATTAGCATAGGATTGTGATAACTGTGCTTCACTTATTTATATATATTATACATGTAGCTATAATATAGTGGTAGATTAGGTTAAAGAGTAGCAAAAGAATAATAAAGGAATAAAATCATAATGAACAAAGATATAATTCAATATTTGCATTCTCCACTAAGTCAACCATTATTTGAGTACATCGTCAGTTCTGCTTTTATTAAAAAACATTAAAAATTCAATTAAAATAATAACTTGAGAACATCATATTCTTGATCTAATATTCTACAAAGTTGTACTTGTATTGATAGATTTGTTTAAAAATATTAGTACTTAAAACCTTTTAAAAATCAAAATATTCATTTAAACTAAATTTAAATAATTTTTAAAAAGTTTTTTATTTGAACTGTGAAATTCTACTATATAAGGGTTGTGGAAGAATCTTTTTTCCCCACTAATAGTTATTAGAAAATGGAAAATAAAGCACATGCTGTGATGCTGTGTCTGGACTTTAAATAAGCTTGTGTGGTTACAATTAGAATGGTGTTAGGTAGAATTATATTTCTTCTTTTTCTAGCTAAGAAGAAATTTCACTGAAAAAAAGAAAACCTTTGAAATATTTTCTATTTAATAAAACTTCTGTCTTGCCAATGTCCCTTAATAGCATATGCCCTTAAAACTAATGATTGTATACAACCTAATCACTAATCAATATTTGAATATACTGTCTTTGCTCATAAGCATTAGTATTTAATATTTAGATGTTATTTAAAATATTTATGCATAATTAAATATTATATGAATATAAAACAAGTGAATATTTTTAATAACTTTACAAAGTGTATGGAAATTGGGGAAGGTAGGGTTTGTTTTATATTTCTCCAGGCTAAAGTTATCTTTGATTTTATTGTTCCCCCATGACATTATGATTGTTATCATTAATTTGATATTCCTATAATTTATCTACTAAACATTTTCCTCTATCTGTCATAACAAATCTATCGCAACTATATAAGAAAGGTGGAAAATGCTATGAGATCAAATTTTAGAGAAAGCATTTCTAGCGAGATAGAGGAGGAAAGTGTTCCATTGTAAAAGGTATCACAGAACAATTGTTCATCAGATTTAGCATGATTGAATGTGAATGACTGGAGGAAGGAGGACTCAAAAGAGACACTGACGTTATTAAGAGTTCAGGTAACTGGAAAGATAGGAGCATCATAGACAGAGATGGAAAAGCTAGAATGAAGATATTTCAGGGAAAATATGACCTTCAATTATAAATATAGTGGATTTAAAATTCCAATCAAATGACAAGGTTGGGATGTACAGTAAGGAGTTGTAAATTGAAGTCTAGAATTCACGAAAGAAGTTAATGCTGAAAATGTAGATTTAGGAATCATCGAAATAAAAGCTATAATTGGGGCAATATCATGCCTACCTTTCAAAGTTATGAATATTGCATAGATTAAGGTATACAAATGTGCTTCATAAACATTAAAAAGGATATGGCAAAATTATTTAGCATTTGTGATTCTCTTTTGTTCTGGTGAGTTTATTTCAATAGTCCATCTAATAATTGATTTTGTGTGGCTTCTCCTTAAAACTATTGAATTAAACTTTATAATGTTGATAACAGAGTTTCAGTGCCAACCATTTGCCATTCTTTGGTGTCTTCTTTTCTTTTTAGAAGAGTGATTCTAAGTTAAAAGAAACAATCACAATTCAGGAAATTCTAGATTGCTCTGAAAATATAACAGATTTCCACAATTATTTTGACAATTCTGGCTCTCTTTAACCACATAGCATTCAGAAAAAAGTTAATTATTGATATTTACTTTAAGAAGATGTTTTCTAGGTCATAAAGGGTAAAGATGGAAATGTTTGTCCTATTTAAATAGCATTAGGAAAAATGTTTCATTTTAAAATTTTAAATATTTTCCAATAATTATCACTTTTTAAAATTCAATAAGGAGAAATAGTCTGACACTCCACTCAAAACTGTAGTATATATATATTTTAACAACCAACAAATAGACTTTAATTTTGTAGTTTAACATTCACTTTATATGAAGCCAGACTGTGAAGAGCCCAGATGATAGGTAGTTTGTTTCTGACTTGACTGGTGTTAGGGAGCCACTAGCTTATTGAATGGTGGAGTAGTATGATCCGAACTGTGTTTTAGAAAAATCACTGTGGTTACTGTGTGGGTTGGAGAAAGGAGAAATTTGAGTCAGGTAAACCAATAACAGAAGGCTATTATTACAAAAGTGTATCTGATAAGTGTGAAGGGCTGGATTAAATTGGTGCTCATGTGAATAAAGTGGTTTAAAATCTGAGATATGTTCAAGAGGTAGAAATATGAGATGACAAATGATTGGGATATGTGAAATGAATGTGAATGCAGATCTGAAGATAGATGGCAATGAGGTAGCAGACATGCTTCCTAATATGATGATATCTCGGCAAAAAAAAGTGATTAGAAAGAAATATGAATTAGGTGAAGGTGGAAATGAGGTAGTAGACCTACTGGTGATATTTTAGGCAGAAAGAGTAGTTTGAAAGAGAGGATAGCTTATTTGGGCAAAAGATGTTGAAAAGAAGAAGATGACTAAAGTCAAAGCCGTAAATTTGAGAAAACATTACTGTTGCTAGGATGCAACTAGGTTTGACTTAACCACTGCGAAAATTTATTCCTGTGTCACGTATTCACAATATCTAAAGCAGAAGCATCTCAATAGGATGTTCTTCTGTTCGTGGTTTTTTTGTAGCATAACATCTTAATCATAGTATACTATCAAATATCTAAATGTTTTGATAATGTATTTGTGATAATTACATCTGGAGTTCCTTCTTGGTTGCGTGTTATCATAGACTGTTTTAAGTTAGAAAAATGAATAGCAACATGAACTACTGTAGAGATAGAGAGCACTTTGCTCAGTGTAATAACTTGAGTTATTGCAATATTTTATTATCCATTTGGCTGTTAGAGAGGATTCTTAACTCATTTGTATCTCTAGTAATTGCCTTTATTTGCTAGAGTTTAATATACTTAAGTCTGTGCAAGTGCATAAGTCTTTTTTCAAAAGAGAGCATGGTTTATTTGCACATAACTGATCAGTTTTGAGAGATCATTAATGTCCTTGAATAAAATTTTTTTTGCAGATATGAAACAAAAAAATGGCAAGAATTTTAACTGGTCCCTTTTATTAAAGTACTGAAATTAAGTTTGTTTAATTTTTCAATTTCATGACATGATTTTATATACTTGTAGCTATATTGTTTTTGTATATCTGTATCTATAATTGGCAGTTGGTTGTGTGGAAGGAATGAGAGCAGGGAGAACTGGTGCTTAAGAGGGAGACTATGGCTGGACGTGGTAGGTGCTTAAGAAATATTGATTGATTGATTGCTACAAAACTAGGGGTCATTTTACCTAGAAATGATCCCATGATCTTGAATCCATGAAAACAAATGGTGGGTAGAAGAAGAAGAAATTGCTCCATCAAAATTAATGTATTCAAAACAAAACAAATAATAACAAACATAAGCAAGCATTGTGTATAGTCACCTCAAAACCCTATGTAATCGATTTGGTGGATGGAACTACCATTTCTACTTTCTACAGCTACTGCTTTGGCTCCCTATTTTTTTTGTCAGTGATGACTTTTTTTTCCTTTAAGACTATATTGTGTTCTATATCCTTCCCCCATTGAGATGTAGGAAGTAAGAGTGAGAAGAAAATAAAAAGAGTTCAGTTAAAAGAGAAAGTATGATTTACTAGGACCCTGAATAAAAAAGACAAATGGTATGGAGAATGGAACTTTGATTTGTGAGGCAGAAGATCTAGATCTTAGTTTCAGTTTTTCCATGGACTCATTGTTTGGCTTTGAACAGTACATTGACCTCTCTGAGTTTCAGTTTTCTCATCTACAAGCTAAGAGGGTTTAGACTAGATGATCTCTAAGGTTATTTTTGTTTAAATTCAGTGAATCTCCCCAAGGAAGATGTTAGACAACTGGTTCCCTTAGGACTGCATTTCAGATATTAGCTAATCATCTTATTGGAAGAAAAAAATTGTTGGCATTCGTAACATTAAATGATAATTGATTTTTAAAAAAACATTAAATGCTTGATACCGGTTGCCTAGATCACCTTCTTCTTCTGGAGGAGGAGGGCCTTGTAGGCTACTAGAGGGACAGTCTAGAGTGACTAATGTGTAATTTTATGTGAATTCAGGACCTGACCTGGGAAACAGAGCCCAAGTTTATGCTTATCTGACTATAACTTTTTTTTTTGCTTTATAACTGAGGTATTCAAAAGCAACTAGAACTTGTTCACTCTAGACTAGTAATCAACTCCCTTTCTGTACCCTGATATATAAAGCTACATAATTTCTTAATGCACATAAACTATCCCAGACCTTCTTCTATTAGCTAGCTCCCTGAGATTGCACCCTTGGAGTGCAGCTTCACCTCCTAGCATGAGACCAAAGGGGGATATGGTAGTGGGGTGGAAAATGCAATGCATTTATTTACTACTTTTTATAGATGAATGAGTTTAGCCACTAAATTGGTATGTAAATGATCAAAAATGACTAGAATATAAACTCCTTGAGAGCAGGAACTTTCATTTTTGTGTTGAAAACCTCATGCATAGCACAATGGCACATGTAGGCATGCAATGTACACTGATTGATTAATTGATTGAACAAACTTTCTATTTAGATATACTTAGTGAGAAACTTTCTAAAAGTTCCTTGAAATCTTGGAACCTATCATAAGCTGCCCTTTCTTTCCTGAACCTATAAACTGTTTTAAGAAAATGGGCTCACTTGTTTTGTACTTACTAAGATACTTCAGTAAAGGGATAATTAACTTGCCTTTAAACTAGTCAAAATGGAAAGACTTAGCCTAGTATTTGTAAATTAGTCAGGAGATTATAAGGACATGTTGTATAGTGGGGAAAAATGTCCTTTGAGTACATACTCTGTGAAAATAAAAGAAATATATTGTCGAGAGCTGATATGTTCTCCAAATCTTGATCCAAAATCTACTTTATCTACTATACATTTTGAGAAACATTTTTATATAATTCTCTTTTCTTGTCATTTTTGCATATTAAAATGTTAATTTGTTGTTTAGGCTCATAATAAAAAATAAAAAATTTAAAGAACCTCAAAGATCACAAATTTAGTGCTCTCATCTTTGAAGCCATTTTAACTTAGCCTACCTCATTTTGATGAGAAGGAAACTGAGATCCAGAGAAATTGTGTTGTAAACGAAAGAGCTGAAATGTGAACTCAGGCCATCCAAATCCAAATCTACTACTGTATTCTGTATACCATACTGTTTCTTCCTCCTGACTAATTATGAATGTCAGCTAATAAACTGCCATACAAAGTCACAAGAAAAAGAGAAAGTGTAAAAGGACCGATAAAAAAAGGATTTCATCCACCTTCCATACCACATACATCCTGGACAGGAAAGTTCCATATGCTAAGGAGATCCCATAAATATAAATTATTGATCATCCTAACTGTCACCAGACATTCCTTTAGATAGGACCAGTTTTGATTGAGTAGGAAAGAGTTTTTAAATGGTTGCCTGACTGTGAGGAAAATGGTATTGAGAATCCTTTTTCCAATATGCCTAATTAAAACTCAGATAATACAGCATGCCAAGATAACGTGTTCTCTTCTATTTTTAATGTAGCAATCTGAAATGTGCATATAAATTAAAAACACAGCAGTCAAACACAGGAGAGATTGATACAGTATCTCTCCTCCATCTTAGATGCTATTGGGAAAAAAGCTTCATGAAATAAGTTTGATTGAGTGAGAGAGTAAGTTTTACCAGGCTTTCTGTATTCTAGAGAAAGATTTATGACACTGAGCTGAATCACCCTCTCAGGAAGTCCAGATTCCCACAGAACAGAGGAAATGATGTATTTTTCTATAGCTCTAAAGAACACATTATACATTAAAGAGGATATCTGAAAGTCAGTGCTGTTTGGAGGCAGCACAGCTGTAGTATTAACTCAAATAGACCATAGCAACTTTGCTCTTAATAGTTTTCAAAATTATATCAAGGATCATTCTAATAGGATTTTTCAACAAGTAGATCCCTTTTAAATTACACTTTCAAATAGATGGAGATCATGATTAATTTCATGGATTTCTATGTGAAACAGCATTTGTTCCCCCATTCCCTCAGCCCCTCATTCCATGTTAGAGGCGTGCAGAGTAACTTTCAGCACCACTCACTTTAGAGGCTATCATAGCTCTGTGCTACCATATAGGAGGCTTTGATGTCTGAAGCAAGGCCTTAATTCATAGCTCCTATTTTCACTGATAAATGTAATTCCTTTTCTCCAAATCCATGGCTCTGTCAATCTTAGTTGTTTTTATTCCCCCCCTTTTTCCCTAAATCCAAAGAGATTCTCATGGAACTGAAAGTTCTTAAGAGGTAGGATACACTTGGGTACCTCAAGGAGTAATTTATTTTAAAATTCTTAACTTAAAATGAATTGCTTAAATGTTACTTCATGGTTTAAAAACTTATTCCTTCTTTCTAGCCAGTGATAAAGAAACTATGCTCTCATATCTTTAAATGCTCTCCATGGTGATGATGGACAACTAAACCTTTAATTTGAATGGTCAATAAAACCATAGACATCACAGTCTGTATTAAGAGAAACACTAAATATTCAGTAATTCATTCAGTCTTTCTAGGACTATCAATAGCCATAGGGCAGAAGGTAGTTGAAAAGATAAAGCTGAGAATTAGTTAAATTCAGATCATATCACTTGTTCTGAAAATTCTGTGATTAAAACAAGCCTACACTCTCATACTAATAATATTCTGTCTTTTAAAATAAAGTATATAAAAATAAAATAAAATGAATTCTATATAAGCATCTCAGTGTATGAGGATGCTGAGGGGTATTACAAATTAGAAAGTTTTTTTGGGGGGGGACTCATGCAAAGAAATTTTTTACTGAGCTCCCTTTGGAGTCTGTAGGTAGTGTCAATGGTGTATTTTTACTTTCTTCCTAGTCATTGTGTAGTCTGAAGGTTGGCTGCAGCTCCTTTTCTGAGTAAATTCACAAGGTTTTCCTCAATCATATTTCATTTTTTAATAAAGATCTTTACTTTTACATGTTTCATGATGAGTTTATACATTTTTATAAGATGCCTTAAAATATATATGTGTTTAATTCCCCTACAGCCCTTTAAAATGGAATTAAGACACTTTTCTATTGGAGAAGATTTTACCCTAAAGGCTACTTTATTATATATTTTCTCATCCTACTTCTCATTTTGAAAGATTTATTTTTAATACCAAGCATATTAGAACATCATTCAAACACAGTACAAAGTTTTCTTCTCCTTAGTTACATACTGGCAGTCTGTATCTTAAAATGAGACCAGCTAGAAGCATGTTGCTGCACCATGGGTGGTTGTAGTCCTAAGATGCTTCGTTCTTCCAGGTGGGAAATCAACCTGTCAGGCTGAGTCATGGAAACATGATTAGTTTACTAACTTCATTAAATGAAAACTTTTGTAGTACTGGGCTCTCTTTACTCTCCTTGTTTGCCAAAGTGAAATAATCCAGTTTTTCATGTGCTGAGTAGAATACCATGTGTAAACACAGCAGGGGGACATTCCAGAATTTCTGTGGGCTTCTTTTACCACAGAAAGTCACCTTGTGATCTTATTGATTCCATGCGCCATGCCGTCTTTTTTTTTTTTTTTCCTAAGTACTGTTTTTTATTCCTTTGCTTATTTGATAGCCAACAAATGTGGATGCACAAATTAGGCGCTGACTAGAATAGAGAATGCTCTCATGCATGTCTACCCTGCTATTTTCAGATGTTATTAAGTCAGCTTTAAAAGTCTTCTTTAAAAGAGACTATTCCTTTGATAAAGCATTTCTAATGACTATATCCATTGCCCCAGAGGTTATTTTGCTTTAAAATCACCACCAGAAATGTTCTAGAGTGCAAATTAACTTTTAAGAAGATGGTAGGCTTCATTATCGTGTGTGTGTGTGTGTGTGTGTGTGTGTGTGTGTGTGTGTGTGTGTATGGTACTGTAAATGTATAATTTGAGGATTCTTAAGCATACCATTCATCTCACACAGTGGTTGTTAAAGAACTGGAAAATTTGAACCAAATGTGTTTATGCTGACTCTCTCTCAGTTTTTCAGTAGCAGATTATGTGTTTATTGAATTATTTTTAAATCTAGGATTTACCCTTTCATTTTCAGGTCAGGACCAGTTATTGGCCAACTGGGGCTGTAGCTTTGTTAAATGAACTAAATTGTGTTTTCTAACAGTGAACATAGATTTATCTTATTACTCGATGACAAATTGGCTATTATCAGATTAAAATAAATTTGTTTTTATGTCATGAGGATTGTATTTCAAAGGACTGGGCCTCCTAAAGAATATGTTATGCACACTCTGCTGATTATCCTAGAAATAGAGAAGAAAAAGGTCAGCGAGGTATATTGCTTTGCCATAATGTTTATATTTGACATATTGGATAAAGCACAATTTATGAAAGAAAAATCTCTAAATGTCTATTACTCATTATTTTATAATTTCTTTTTATGTATATGTCTACAGAAATTGTCTAAATGCTTAGAAGTAACACATTTCTAAGGCAGATGACCCAGAAACTTCAAAGAAATGGCTCTATTTGCTGGGTTAGTTGATTATTTTTGATATCTCACTCTTTCCTTTCCTTGCCCTCAGCCAATTAAAGGATATAAAAATTCTTCTATAATATAATTGTGTGTAGGTGGGATAATCATTTATATATATGAATATATATATACATATATATTAGTCTATTCATTTTTATTTATTTGTTAATTGACATTTTAAGCTAAAATAGCAGCTTTCTGGACTTAATAACAAAGCATTGGCACCAGCATCTAGTAGGTGCAAGTTGAATCCTAAACTAAACTGGATTAATGGCCATCACCTTCTGCTGGTGAAACCACCCCTAATACTAGCCCCAGTCCTAGCAGCTTTGTCCCTTCCCTCCCTGAACCACCCTGAAAGACAAGGGGTAATTGAACATGGAAAGTGCAGCGGAAGTCAAGTCCAGTTCCCACAGATTCACTTCCTTCCCACCAATACAGTTTTCTCACTGAATCAGTGAATCTTCTCTTCACCACTCTCATACCCTGCAACTTCTTGATTTTTCTTTTACCTTCTTCACTCAGAAATATTTTCTTCTANATATGAATATATATATACATATATATATTAGTCTATTCATTTTTATTTATTTGTTAATTGACATTTTAAGCTAAAATAGCAGCTTTCTGGACTTAATAACAAAGCATTGGCACCAGCATCTAGTAGGTGCAAGTTGAATCCTAAACTAAACTGGATTAATGGCCATCACCTTCTGCTGGTGAAACCACCCCTAATACTAGCCCCAGTCCTAGCAGCTTTGTCCCTTCCCTCCCTGAACCACCCTGAAAGACAAGGGGTAATTGAACATGGAAAGTGCAGCGGAAGTCAAGTCCAGTTCCCACAGATTCACTTCCTTCCCACCAATACAGTTTTCTCACTGAATCAGTGAATCTTCTCTTCACCACTCTCATACCCTGCAACTTCTTGATTTTTCTTTTACCTTCTTCACTCAGAAATATTTTCTTCTACTCAATCAACATTTTCCACCTGATGCAAAATATGGTAGTTGTAGTCTAACAACCTTCAAATCATTCTGCCTCTTCTTCTCCTCCCCAACTCCAACCTTTATAATGAAGGATTTTATTTTAAAACATGAGGCCCACCTCAGAGTTATTCCCACTTTCTTTCTTGGCTGGAATAATTCTTAAGGAACTGATCATAACTGGAGAAGTCTTACAATTGTTATGACTGGAATTAATTAGTAACAAACCAGAGTATGAAAGAATTCAGTGATAATCATTAGTCCTAAAAGTCGTTTCATTTTATGTTAATGTATGAAAAGAATTAACTTATTTTAGTGTCTTGGTAAATCAGCAAAAATCTTTCATCTCTGACAATATTCCCAAAATGTAAACTATCATTAAGTTGTTTCATTTCTCATCCCTATATAAAAAAATACAAATCAATACCAATTAGGGTCACTAGATTCTTGAAGAGATTCTTGCTGTATTGATTCCAGTGGACCTAATAAAGCACTCAAACATCACAACCTGAATTTTCTTCCTATATAACTCTTTTCTCTGTGATACACAAAGCAAGATATTAAATCAGAATAAACTCAGTAGAAAACTCAACATAATTGTACAAAGAATTCTGATTACATGCTTCTACTTCCTGGAAATATGAATGGATTTATTCAGTAACAAATCATATTTCATTATAATTTTGGAATCCAATTTCACCAAGATATTAAATACTAGTAGTTAAAGCAAGAATGAAGATCAGTTTTGAGACATAGTTTGAGGCTAATGTTCAGGATAGACAGTATGTCTGTATCTTAGTGACAACAATATAGAGAGAGCTTCTCAGATTTAACACTAGATCAATATAAATTCTGGGGATTGGTGAGAAAAACCAGGGGAGTAGGGCTTGATGCATTGTCATCTTGTCTATTCTGCCTGTTGTACAGTTCCTACAAATCAAAGCACATCAGCAGTGACATGTGATGTTTCTATTCTCATCAATCAGGGTTGAGAGAACTATTCTGGAGGGGATGATTGTTTTTCAGAGTCAAGTGTGCTATAATCAGGTCTTAGATGTATTAAGAGATCCATCAATAAAGCTGTTAGAGAAGCTGTAGTCATAAAGATGCCTATGACCTATGATATATATGTCAGTTCACACACAGAGACACAAATGTAAAATGACATACATATATAATACTTGATTACATCTATTTTAATAATAATAGCTAGCTTTTATATAGAGTTTTAAGTCTTAAAAACTATTTTGCATATGTATGTATGTATTGTTTGGTTGTTTTAGTCTTGACAAAGATACTGGGAATGGTTTGCCATTTCCTTCTCCAGCTCATTTTGCATTTGAGGAAACTGAGGCAAACAGGGCTAAGTGATTTGTCCATGATCACATGGCTAATCTGAGGTCAGATTTGAACTTAGGTCTTCTTGATTCTAGGCTCTACACTCTATCCACTGTACTACCTAGCTGCCATATTAAACCCTTGTTTTCCTAATATAAGTTTTAAGACAAAAAAGAACCAAGAATTGGACGATCATGATTATATATATGTGACTTGTCCGTGGTTACTTAGCTAGGGAGTGTCTGAGATGAGATTCAAACTCAGGTCTAACTGATTTCCAGCCCTTCACTCTGTCTACTATGGGACTTAGCTGACTAATTCTTTTTTTTTTTTTAACCCTTAACTACTGTGTATTGGCTCATAGGTGGAAGAGTGGTAAGGGTGGACAATGGGGGTCAAGTGACTTGCCCAGGGTCACACAGCTGGGAAGTGTCTGAGGCTGGCTTCGAACCTAGGACTTCCTGTCTCTAGGCCTGACTCTCAATCCACTGAGCTACCCAGCTGCCCCTTAGCTGACTAATTCTTAATAAATTAGAATTAGAACTTAAACTATTTAGGCAATTACTTATATATATGTAAACAAATCATAATCATGATGTCTTTTGGTATAGAGATGATAACATTGCCCCACCATGGAAAACTTTCATATTAGCTATGTGTTTTGAGAAGTTAATCAATTAAAATTTGTATAAATATGAAACTTCAGCAAATAAAAGGTAATTATAGGGATTTTCAAGATTTTGGAATTCTCTCTGTTTTCCTTAAGAGTTTTGAAAACATTGTTTGGGTAATAATTCAGAGACAAACAGCTTAAAAGGGAAGGCCTAAGAAGCTTAGGAGCAAAGAGCATCTGGAATAACTGGAGAGAGTAACATAGTTCAGACTATCACTTGAGATCAAAAGAAGGGATATCCTTAATCCAAAGAGCAAGCACTCCTTGTGTTAAAGTTAGAAGCAGCATTTTAAAATGGAAAGGACTCTGGAATTGGAGTTTAAAAGACCCATCTTGAGTTCTGGCTACATTCAAATTTTTATTATGTACAAATAATTTGATTTTTTAAAATTACAATTTATTTATTTGCAAAATGGAAATGGAAATTATTAGTTCACTTACAGGATCATTGTGAGGAAAGTGTTTTGCCATTGATTTACAAGGTATTATCAAAATGCTTTAAAAATGATTTTCATGACTTTAGTGACCAAAACCTTATTGCCTAGTGGCTTTCATTCTGGTAACGTCATTCCAAATAAGTGCCATTTAGTCCTTAAAAGATAGAAACACAATCAATCATGCCCCAAGGAGAAATCTAATTTACTTCCAAATATGATGAAGTCTTAAATAAAGACTTTATTATATAAAATAAAAAGAATGTCCTAATATCACTTCAATCAGCAATGAAATGCAATGTATATGCCATTTTAAATATATTAAGGATAGCAAGTCTGAGTCATAAATGCACAATAAGAACCATAACTGAGCATTTTTATTTTTAAAAAGTTTAAAATATGGGGGCAGCTGGGTAGCTCAGTGGATTGAGAGCCAGGCCTAGAGACAGGAGGTCCTAGGTTCAAATCCGGCCTCAGACACTTCCCAGCTGTGTGACCCTGGGCAAGTTCACTTGACCCCCATTGCCTACCCTTACCACTCTTCCACCTATAAGTCAATACACAGAAGTAAAGGGTTTAAAATTAAAAAAAAAGTTTAAAATATGAATTTGCAATGACAATATATATTTAGTCATTATAGATTGTGGCTAATTGTACATATCTCTGAATGAAGCTTGTAACAAATTCATAAAAAGGTAGGTCCAAAATGATCTATGTATATCTTGTGATATCTTTGTATTAGTAAACAGCAATGGAAAAGAGAATTTTGTCCAAATATTACCTTACCAAATTTTACCTCAGGGAGCAACATTCTTGGATTTTAAGTATTTTATTGAAAATCATTAGTTTAAAATGTTTACAGTGATATGTATCTAAAATGATTATATCAATTCTAAAGATTTGTTTTCTCCAGATAGAAAAAGCAAAAGCTAATAATCATCAAATTTTGTTGCTCTAAGTATACATGCCAGTAGATTTTTATTTCCTGGTTTTGAAGGGAGGACATATTTATTAGTGCACTTAAGTTCATTAGATTGAGAGATATATCACTCATCTTTTAATTTACTTGCACGTGAAATATTCCCCACACCCATATCTACCCCAATCCTACACTCATATTCTGTGTTTTCTAATTTGATCCACTTAGAAACACCCATAAGCAGATGCTACTGTCTATGCTGAGTTTTAGATAATGCATTTTGAAAAGGGAATGAGCTATTGGCATGCACTGCCTTTCCACTCGAACTTTACAGGTTGTAAATAAGGTCTAAGAAGGAAAAAAATCCTTGAGAAAAGAACTGCAATGTGTTATGGATTTTTAAAGGTTACCTAGTATGATTTACATAGAAACTTGCTGCTTCTTTTGATCGTTGGCTTGAAGATGAACAGTAATCTGTAGAATTGGAGAAGGTATATTTATGGAAGTTAAGACTTGAAGTTATACTGGTTTTTGTGTAAATTTCAGTTCAGCAACTGACAGTTTCAGCACTTCATTTAAGACCAAAGCAGTCAAGCCAAAGGGCTTGTTTTAAACTGAATCAATAGAAGGGGATAAGTTTGGATTGCAGGTTAAAGAGTTACCTTTCAGATGGAGTAATTGGGCATAAACTCTGTTTTAACAAGATGATAACTATTTGGTACATGGTCATTATCTTGATGAGTATGTGGCCAAAAGAAAGGTTTTTATCATAGAGTGAAACTATGCATTGCAGAGTAGTTTATACCATGAACTGTCTGAAGCACAGACATCCTGTGGCACAGTAGATAGATTTCTAGGCTTGAAGTCAGGAAGAGACTTCAGGTTTGACCTCAAAAACTGTGTGACCCTTGGCCAAGCCACTTTACCTCTGTTTACCTCTGTCTCCTCCACTGTAAAATGGAAATAATTTAAGTACCTACCTTTCAGAATGTTTGTGAGGATAAAAATAATTTGTTCAAAAAAAAAAAAGCTTAACGGTGCCTGCACATATTAGGCACTATATAAATGTTTTTTTCCCTTTACCATTACTTCATTAGGTGGCTACCAGTTAGACAGATTCTTCAAGAAGTAAGGGTGGGAGAAGGAAACCTAAACCTTAATTATTTAAATTAGGAGGGTACAATAGTAGAGAACCGTCTTCAATTTAGGAGACACGTTGTCTTCTTGAGCATAGACAAGCCATTAACCACTTAGTGCTCTCCAAAGCTCTCTGACACTGACAGAGAAGGTGCCAACCTGCACTGGCAGAGGCTGTTTCCTCTTGGGAAGTTACCTGCTTTAGGGCCCAAGAATAGTGTGTTGGCAAGGGAGGGAGAAAAAGTTTAAGGGCAATTAAATGATACAGAAGAATTTTAGACCTGAAATGAGACCTGAGTTCAAATCTAAGTTTCATACATTTACTCTATGTGATCCTAAGTCACATAACCTCTCTTCTTTGGTTGTCTTACTTGTAAAATAGCAATAATAATAGCACCTGCTTCCCGGGAGAGTTGTGACAATATAATCCATATATTATATTACCAATCATCTCAATTAGTTAACAAATATGATTTCTATATTAACATTATATCACATGTAAATGAACATTAAGTCTTGCATCTGTGCCTTTTTGTTCTATTTACGCAATAACTTCCCAAGTTCAGCATATCATTACATATGACTTGGTCTAAAGCAATCTCTATAGATTGAACTTCCTGCCTTAAGTTTCTCCCTTTTCTAATGCATCCTTCATGTAGCTGCAAGATGTGAGTTCAGATATGGCACTTCATAGATGTGTGATGCTGGGCCAGCCACCAAACTTCATAGTCTCATTTTCCACCTCTGCAAAATGAGGAAGATAATAATAGAACTTATCATATAAGTTTGTGGTAAAGAAAGTTATTTATTGCAAGGCCTCTTCCAAACCTTAAAATGCCATATAGATGTTAGATTATTTTACTGAAGCCCAGGCCTGACCTAGTCACTCCCTTCTTAAACAAAATCTTCTGTTTGACATTTAAAAGTCTTTAAAATCTAAACTTCAACTAATCTTCCCAATCTTACTACACAGAATATTCTTGTCTCTGGTTCTTTGGGTCATTCAACTTGTCCTCACATTTGATATTTATTCCTCATTTATAATACTTCATCTCTAATATTATCTGTACATGTTGTTCCCCATGCCTAGAATGAATTCCCAATTTATTTCTCCTTTTTTTTAGACTTCTCTTTCCTTCACTATTCAGCTCAAGCTCTCCCTTTTCTGATCCTTCCAACTGCTAGTTCCTTCATTGTCTCAACTATTTTATATCCTAATTTTATGGGAAAATAACTTAGAGACATTTGATGATCTATGTTGGAATAAGGGGTTTCTTTATTTGAAATTTCATACACCAATAAACTCACAAATCCATTCAAAATCATGTTAATAGTAACTGGTGTTGAAGAAAAACATCCATTAGTGAATTACTCATTTTAATGCCTGATCTCAGCATAGAGATAGTACTGGATTCATGTAGAATATGTTATCATACCTGGAAAAAGACAGCATTGTCCTTATACTAGATAAACCTTACCAGAGAGTAGGCCATCAGGTTTTTGTTGTTATTATTGTTTACAAAGTAGTTCATGAAGAATATCTTATAAGGATTAGAGGAATTCTGATATAGGATTAAAACCATAGATTCTTGAAGCATTGGAGAAAATATGGTGGATGTGGAAGAACAAAGAATATAAATAAAAAGCAAAATTACAAAATTGTAAAAAAGTCTGTACTTCTGGCAGTAGGTAATCCTGGTCTTCAAAGGATTAAAGCATAAAATCTTTCTTAGCTCCTTTTACTAAGTTATCAGTCTGTTGGTTGATATTTCAGGAAACATTTTAACAGTGAAATCTTTTCTCTGTCTATTTCTGGAACTGATGCTTCTAGAAGCCCCTCTTTACTTTGATGAGCAAAAAGAGAATGTGTAGTTCTTGGTCAGCTACCTTTTATTCTGCCAATTGTAGGTCCTCAAGGGTTGAAAAATAGGTAAATGGGATAGATGCATAAAGGCTCAAGTAAATTTCACTTATATATCAAATGAAACAATATTGGTGTCTCAGTCTTACTTTGCTTCCGAGAAAGACAAAGATGAATTTATCATGTTGATACAATGACTTTTGATTTAAAAAAAAATGTTACTGTAATAATAGTCAGTGGGAATTAAGAGTCTGTTTACAAAGAAAAATGCTTATTATATATATGATACTAACTATTAAAATCTAATATGGAAAAAATGTTTTACATTATTGCACATCATCTATAGCAGATTACTTGCTAACTCAGGAAGGCCAGAGGGGAAGAGGAAGGAAGAAGGAAAATTTGGCTCAAATTTTAGAAAATGAAAATTTAAAACTTTTTACATGTAATTGAGGAAAAAATTAAATATTATTAAAAAGCTAAATATATATGTACATATATTTTTTCAGAAATAGGGAAGAATAATATATCAATGTATTCTATACTTTAGAATAATACCAAAGGTAACTTTATTGCTGAGGTTCACACATTCCTTCTGTTTCAGGGAATATGCTCCTTTGACATGTGAAAACAATGTCTGACTATATTTTTACATCTAAATAATGAATGTTACTTCTATGAAAATAATCATTGTTTCATACCCCATTGCACAGAAATCAAAGATTTTGCAATTAGAAGGGACCTCATTGACCATCTTGTCTAACTCATGCCTTATTAACAAATACTTTAACTATTTTCTTCACTAGAATTTTTGAATAAAGATTTTAAATGAAGAGGAATTCACCATCTTTCAAGGAAATTTATTTCTCTTTTGGGTGACTAGTAGTATTTTTCTCCATATCAAGTCTAAGTTTTCGTTTTCACATCTTCTAACCAGTACTATCACTTTTAGTCCTCTAAAGCTTTCTTCTAAAGAAGTATAATACCTCTTCCATATGACAGACCATTAAAATTATCCTCATATGGCATGAATTTGAAGTTTATGGCTAATTCTAGTTCTTTATCTCTGGAAAATTTTCATTTTACTAGCCTTCCTAAATTTTGGTGACCAGGACTAAATATCATATGAATTTTTTTCCTCTTGTACATTATTACTAGAGTGTTTATTTTCTTTCAAAAGTTTATAAGGTAAACTTTCTTTTTTAAAGAAAATTCATATGAAGACTGCACATAAAAAATTTAAACAATCTTCCAAATTTATTAAATAATTTTAAGATTTCCTTAATTTATTTTTTCCTCTTTTTCTTCTGAAGGATCCTAAATAGATCCATAATATCTCAGATGTGTCCTTCTCAGAGTTATTTGCATATGACAAATGTTTCAGTAATAACTAAAAAAGAAAGCAGTTAAGATAACTAAGAAAAAAAGCACAAATAAATATATGTAAAACAAATGATGGCCCTTTCAGAACCTTATAAGAACATTAATTCTGGTAGTTAGATTCTTGATTTTAACTTTTGCTAATTAGAAATCATTTCATTATTCTATTTCTTAGTCAATTCTTTTTCATTAAAAAAAAAACAAATGACCACCAGTGACTGTATTTTGTGTACTTTTAAAGTATAATTTGATCAATTGCTTGCTTTCTCAAGTTGTGGATATGGAGAGAGGAGGAGAATGGGAGCTCAAAATGAAAAAAAAACAATTAAAATTACTTTTACATGTAATTGGAAAAATAAAATACAGAACAAAACTGTGCATATCCTATGACCAAGTAAAGTATCCCAAAGAGAACAAAGAAAAAGGAAAAAGAGCTATATGTACTAAAGTATAGCAGCTCTTCTTGTGGTGGCAAAGAATTGGAAATTGAGAGGGAATGCCCATAAAAAATAGGTACAATTTCATCTCTAAGATTCTTTCCAAATTTAAATCTAAGATATCATGACTACTTTTGGAGATGCTCTCATTTCTGCTATGGTAATATCATGAAAAACAAAAAAAAACCATATATTTACCCATGCACATCCCTTCATTTTCAAGTTGAGGAAATTAAATTTCAAGGAGACAGAGTGCTTTTGTCTCCAGCTCACACCAAAAGTAGTTGTTAGGATAATATTTGAATTGTGGTTGTCTGACTAGATTCAGCAGTCATTCCACTGTACCATTTTACCTATGAAATATTTCAGACACTCACTTTTAAGATTTCAGAACTTTGTGATAAGGGTGCTTTAGTTATTATCTATTGAAATAGCATTCAGATAGAAATCAAATTGGGCTTAGTTTTTGCTTTGTCTTTTTGAAGGCTTTAACTATCTCATTTGTTTACTTCTTTAACTTTAGCATGATAACGCAGCCTTATTATTGTTAGTGCATCCAATTGAAATGTATTCGCAGTGTCATTTTTCTTTGACTGACTTCAGATACTGATTTTTCTAAACCTTATTAAAGCATGAACAAATAGTTATGACAGACAGTTCCATTTAGCATTTTGCGACACATAGAAAAAGGCAGTAGGAGAATATATCTAAAGCACACAAAAACTGCAGGTATTTCTTTAGTTATATTCCATATCCTCAATAAAGCTGATATATTATTTCTTAATATTTATTATTTTATCACTTGATTGAGAACTAATATTGGGGGGAGAAGAAAAAAATGGGTTACTTATAGTAATAAAAAACCAGTAAGTCACTAAAAATCTAGGATAGCTAGTTTTATTTAAGGTTAGACTTATTATTAACTCACTAGCCAAGAGCCTTGGAGTGTGATGTTCCATGGAATTACTTGTAAGGCTCATTTGCTTCACTTTATGTTACTGTCACTGAAAGAGAAGATGGAGGAAACTTTCTATATTCTGGGGCTGAAAATTTGGGCTAATTTATGGGAAATGTATGTCAGATGGCCCTGATAGGTCAATATATGTTCTTTTGCACTGAACTTCTCATTATACTGCACGATGTTGTATCTTTTGAAACAAATTTACACCGAGCCTTAGTTCAGCATCAGAGTCTGGACAGGGCAGATGAATTGAAGCATAGAGAAATCAGATATGAAAATGTATTGACATTCTGACACATCTAGAGAGATAGGAAGGGATTGTGGGGCTTGGTAGGAAGAGAAAAATTCATTATTACCATGTTCTGGAGATTGGACCAAATAACTAGCTCCCATTCCTTAAATATGATAAAATGTCTCAAATTTCATTGTTCAAACAAATGAAATCTTTTATGACAGAAATGAACTTCAAGAGGAAGTCTCTCAAATCTCAAGTATTAATCTAGCTTCTAAATCATAAGATAGTTTATTAATGGTGTTGTACATTTGGGCTTGGAAGGAGGCCTCCTCAGTCTCACTGGACATTCTGGTCATCTCAATCACTCCTTCACCTCCTGCTTTTTTTCTCCAGACTTGCCCTCAGCTTAGTCCTTCTAGAGGAATTATATTCCTTTCAAATTGCTTTTGGGAAGTCAATGCAAAAGAAACGTAGTCAAATAATTTTCTCTCATATTAGTCTCACCTTGCCAAAATTTTTTCTCCCACAAAAAATTATGATTTCCTGCTCAGGAATATGCAGGTCTATTTTTTGAGGGGGGTGTATCTATGCTCTGGAAAATTATGGAAAAATAATTAATAATTATCCTTTATTTATCTCATTCAAGAAGCTATAATTGCCAGTTCTGGTGAACTAGTATCCTTTCCACCCTCGAAGCTGTTAAATACCACTCAGGACAAATTCACATTATTTCAGGATGCGTTTAATTTCTGAAAATGGCTAAAAGTCATCCAGAGATAAATGTGGTGGTAAGCAATTCAAATAGCACTGTTGTTTTGAGTAAAAAATGATAATGTGACTAGAATGAGACTGATTTTCTCATGTGTCTTTTAAACTGGCTTTGAAAACACTTTTCAAAAAACAATTTCAAAGATTTTTTCGTGGGGAAAACAACTGGAATAAATGCATATCATTCTCAGGAAGATTGCTTTAAAGGACAATATTCACTTTGGTTTAAAAAAATCTTTGCTACCTCATTATTAAACAGCATATACCTGCTCATGATCAACAGGGACCATATTTAATTCACTTTGTGCAGAGTAGAATCTTGTATTACATTCAAGAACCTAATAAATGGTCATTTTCATAATAATATTTGATTTTAAATTAATTGAAATGACTTACAACCTCCCTTAATTTACATTACTACTTACATTACTACATTACATTATTACTTCCCTGTTGGTACATGCCTTTCAATTTGACTCAGGGCTTTAATATTAAGAACTCACATTTACATAACACTTTATAATTTAAAAAGTACTTTCCTCACTAAGACCTGATCAGATAACTATAACAGAATAATATAATGTAATGATCTCAATGTGATCTCAAAGGAATGGGGTGCAAATCCCAGTTTTGTTATTTTTGCTTTTGCTTTTATTTATTTATTTATTTGTTTGTTTCTTATTTGCCCGTAAGATTCATCTTGAGTTCAAATCTGGCCACTGGCACTTGCTAGCTATGTGACCCTGGGCAAGTCACTTAACCCTACTTGTCTCAATTCTTCATGTGTCAAATGAGCTGGAGAAGGAAATGGCATACCATTCCAGTATCTGTGCCAAGAAGACAAAAGTGTCAGGAAGAGTCTGTCAGGACTGAACAACAAATACATTAAAGTATTTATAGCCGTGTAACCTTAGACAACTCATCTAATTTCTCTGGTCATCATTTTTCTTATCTGTAAAATCAGGAGTTTAAACTTGTTGAGTTCTAACATTTCTTCTAGCCCTATATTTATGCAATTAGAATGTGAGCTCCTTGTGGGAAGAGATTGTTTTATATTTATATTTGTATTCTCAGAGCCTAGCACAGTGTCTGTCATATAGTATATATTTAATAAATGTATGTTGATTGCTTGATCCCCATTTTAAAGTTTTCGTTAATTTGTTTTTTTATGAATTTCTGTGAAATTAAGGCACTTGCCCATGTAGAAGTAGTTACATTTTCGATATTCCCATGTCTTTTGGGCTCAAGTCCAATATGTACTCTACTAGGATATCTTTCTATATAATACTTCTAGTTCAATAGTGTGGAAGAAGAATATGTGAAGAGTTTAAGAATGGGTTCCATTGGGACCGGCTAGGGAGCTCAGTGGGTTGAAAGCCAGATCCAGATAGGGGAGGTCTTTGGATTAAATATGACCTCAGACATTTGCTAGCTGTGTGATCTGGACAGGTCACAACCCCTAAAATTGCCCAGCTTTTCCCATTCTTCTCCCTTGGAACAGTATCAAATACAGTATCAATTCTAAGATGGAAATTTAAAGTATAAAAAAAAGAATGGGTTTCACTAAAGGACATACTTGCATACAGTAAAAATTCAGCTTGACCTGGGGAATTTGCCCATTCAACCACAGGGAAATATTACTTACCACTTATACTTAAACACATTATTTAGGTTAAATTATGAAATTCAAGACAGTAGAATATTTTTATACACTTATTTAAATGGTGGGCCAAGATATTATCATATCTAAGTCAGTAAGATCTATATCAGTATACTAAACTTATAAAAAAGAAAACTGTAAATGGCAAAACAAAGATTTTATATCCAGTCATTAGATACTGGCTTGCCTATTCTAATAGAGAATTTAGCCAAGAGGGGAAAAACAAAACAAAACAAAACAAAACAAAACAAAACATGAGACTACTTCTTCACTTGAGAGAAACAAGAATTATTAAGTCGAAGGCTTTATGTGATTCCCAATAAGTATAACTACAGGCCAATTTGAAACTATTTCTCATTTATTTTATCCTCTTTTCTTGTTGCCTTTTTAAAGCTATATATCAAGGCCTCATTTTATTTCAGGGGAATTATTTTTTGATATTATCTTGCTTCTTATTTCAGTAAAATCCACTAAAAAGAGATAATCTTCATTTGGAAAGTACTCAAGTTACGTATTCTTCTAAAATGGGTCATATCCTATTTATGACTTATTTTTATCACTGTCCTATGAATGCTTCTTAAATAGACTCCATCAAAAATACTTCATCTTTTTCAGCTTTCATTTTTTTCCTCTACTGTTGATAAACACAGACCACAACTAACAATTTAAAACAAAAAATAAAAGTCTAAAAAGCTGTTCTTTTTATTTATATATACATATAAATATGTTTATATGTAAGATTATTATGGATTTGTTTTTTACTTTTTCAGACAGATTCACCCAAGCATAGTCATATGTGGGTAGATGTGTGATCATCCATTTCTGCCAAATAGTCAATAATCCTCAGGAGGAAAAAAAAACACAATAAATTTGGTCTTATTTTACCTAAATTATTCTGTGGTTTGGCTTGCCCTGAAGCATGAACTCCTACATATATAATAGCCAACTGTAAAATTGGGCCTTCATGAATCCAATGATCTTTTCTCTAGATGACACTCCTTTCAGAGATCTTTTTGTTTGCAACTAGACAGAAGTCAAAAAGTCTCAGACCTAGAAAGTTATGTTATCTGCCCTTTCCATATATTATTACAAAGCAATTTTATAATTTAAGCAGAATGTATTTTATCTCTGAATTACATATTAAACATATCTTCATTTTGAACCTAGTTGCATTTTGCTATACATACTACATTCTCAGATACTCAACTGCACTGATACTCATCTCTTTATTATAATCTTTATTTATTATTCTCGTTATTTTATACTTTGTATCTTATTTCCCAATATAGGTATTAAGCTTCTGGACATAATGACTAAGGTTAACTATACATCAGCATCATGTTCAACATTTAATTATTCATTGGTGCTTTACAAGACTTTCTGTGTTAATTTATTAGCAAAATGCTATCACAACTTTAGATTTATTTGTTATTAAGAGAATCAGGGTTTCTACTGTAAGTTTCATTTTTATTTTTAATTTGTTTGTTACATTAAAATACCCTGTTAACTCTATCTCCATCACTTCTTCCCTTTAAGAAGGAAGGTATCATTTGACAAAAAGCTATATGTATGTATAAAACTAGGTCTTTTTTATTTCTTTTTATCAGTTCTTTCTCTGGAGATGGAACATATATAAGGCATTCTTCAAACAATATTTCTCTTGCTGTTTATAATACTCTCTCAGCTCTGCCTGTTTCACTCTTTATAATTTCATGTAGTTTTGATTTGTGTAATAGAATTTTTTGTCTTCAATGATAACCTGATACTTAAAGTTCTAGACTAATTCATTTATGTAAGTACGAGAGTAAGCAACTAAATAAATAAATTCCTTATTTAAAAAGAAATAGATAAAAATAAGTCAACTTCTTCAAGTATAGTGAATTTGATTATAAAATACATTGTTAGAGTCAGTCTCCGATGTTTCCTTGTGAATTTTAGCATTTTTATGCTCCTTTTATAATAATTAATCAAAGAATAAATATTTCACAGATTTATAACTGCAATTGGCCATAGAGACCTTTGAATCTAGCCTTCTTCTTTTCAGATAACATTGAAACCTCGTGAGTTTAAGTGACTTGCCCACAGTCATAGCATTAGTAGGGATTTGATCCCAGATCTATAACTCATGAGTCTAGTAGTCTATATATTATTTCATTTGATTGCATATTGTATGCCAAGCACAGTGTTTGTTACTATAGAGGCTATGAAATAAAAGTATAAACCAGTATAATTTTCCACAAATGGTTCACTAGCTATTTGGAGGGAAGTGTAAATACATGGGAAAAATTAAAGAAAATGACAATATATAATAAAATGCTAATTATTTGGCACAAATAGTAGGATAGTGAGTGCAAAAAGTAATTTGAGGAAGGAGAGCTAAGTGTGGATAAGAATCATCAGAAAAATGAAGCTTCAATTGGTCTCTGTAGGTGGTAATATATGTGAAAAATAGCAGAGAGAGCACAGTAGGTGTTGATAACTTAGTTTTGTGTTGGGATTAACAGCAGATACAGTAAAGTTTCTGATTGGGATGGAGAGATAAGTTTTGGGAAGCAATAAAAGATAGAATTGGTTAGATAAGAGGGATTAAAATGGAATTTTTTAAAAGTCAAGCCTAAGTGACTGCATTTACTTTGTATAATTTATTCAACTCAACAATCATTTATTAGGCATCTACTTTATGCTCATATTATACTATAAAGATAAAAATGAATCTAGCCTGCAAGAGCTTCAATTCAACTTTCTACTGACTGTAAAACAACATGCAAGCAGATGAATAAGTTCCAATTATATACAAAATAAATATAAATTCATTTTCAGGAATAAGTGTAGAATATGAACAACTTGTCAAACTGGCAAAGTTCTCTTTTGAAAAATGGCACTTGAGATGAACCTTGAAGGAATCTAGGGAAGCAAAGCTCAGAGCTGAGAAGCAAGAATCTTCCTGGCATGGAGACAATTTGTGCCAAGCCATAGAAGCAGAAGATAGAATATTATGTACAAAAATCAGTTTTGTTCAAACATAAAATGGGGAAATGTCAGATTGGTCTGGAAGAAAGTTTGGAGCCATATTGTGAAAAACTTGAAATTTCAAAAGGAGGAATTTGTATTTTTGTATTTTTAACTTGAGTGTCTGTGAATTTGGTTTCTTTGAAAAATATATATTTTAATTGTCGTATTTCAATGTAATTATTTCCTTTGTAATCTCAGAAATTTTTTTATGTATTTAGAAACATTATTCTGAAAAAGGGGTTCATAATTCACCGGTCTGCTAAAGTGGTCGTGAAGACACACACACAAGGGTAAATAACTGATGTCTTAGTGGGATAGCCAGTAGCAAGGGGGAAGAAAAAAAACAACAACTAAAAACTGATATTGTAGAAGCAATGGGCCACTGAATTCCTTTAAGCCCAGGTGTAATATCACCATGAGATCTGTCTTTATAGGTTTTGAACAAGGTAACATCCTTACTGATATAAGGAATATTTATTAGGAAGTGATGTATAAGGTATAAGAGGATGTTACTTAAAAAAAAACAAAATAAGAAGCAGTTAGGTGTAAGATGATAACAGCTTGAACAGGCAAACTTCTGAACACCAGACATTGATAAACTCAGAAATCAGTGAAGGAGAAAATGAATTTGTCTATAAGGGACTCTGTGCATATGTACCTATGTTGTAAAGGGAAAAAAAACCCAAATCAAAAAAGACAAATTTCCACATAATGTCAGAAGTGTGGATTTGGCATCTGTATGAATGATCAAAGACTTGGCACTTTAGTTCCTTATGAAAAGTACTTTCCAATGGGTATATTTTCATTTCTCAACCTCTTTATGATCCTTCAGTTACATATATTTAGATAACCACAATGGTAGAAATAATTATAGCAAGAGGTGATATAGGATCTATCTCTGAGGAACTTAAAGCACTTTGTGGATTATAGCATTTCTTTTCTCTTTCTTTTTTTCCTGTGCAGTAGGTAAGTGCAATGTTATTTTTTCCACTTTTCAGAAAGAGAAACTTAAAACATAAAGCAACTAGAGAGTTTAACCAGAGTTAACAGAGTGAGTGATCTTGTAGCCAAGGATGGGAGAAGAAATGAGTCCCCATCTCCTGTGGTATAATCCAAAGGGGCATCCTAGCAACAGCTTGTTGTAGGAAACTGATCTCTCTAAGAAACACAATTACATCTGTACCCAAAGCAGGGGAAGAGTTTGTGTACAACAAACAATTTGCCCACTAACTTCTAATTTTACTTCTTTTGTGTAGTTATACAAATATGCATATACACTGTGTCTCAAAAATCTTAGTATAGTTTTAAACTATTAAAATTTAAACTTTATATAAGCTTAAAACAGCAACAAGACTTTTGGGACCCTCTGATAATATCATGGCATAGCGGAAAGAGTTTTGCCCTTTGAGTAAGGAATATTTGGTTCAAATCTTGCTCTTTACAGTATTAGCTATATGACCACTGGCAAGATGTCTGGTACATGGTAAGTACTACCTAAATGTTAACTATGATTATTATGCCTGACTCTAGGAAACTCTCTAATACTGTATGTACAAAGAATTTAATAATTGGTATCAATGGATAGGTTTTCCACACTGAGAATTACAGTTCAGTATGCAGTTTTATATTCATTGTCATAAAATATTTTTCTTTAAAAAAAACCAGGGAACTTATAAGGAGAAAAATAGTTCCCTTTCAACAGTAGATGTGTGTTTTTGTGTGTGTGATTTTAAAAAGAAACAGTTGTCTAGTAATGAGAAAAAGTTGTACTTTTGAATAGTGGAAGATGTGTGTTTTTTATATTGCTATTTTGTTTTTAAGAAATAGTAAAACATTTGTAAAAAAAACTGTCACCTTTGAACAGTACAACATGTAAATGATATTGTATTTTCCTTGATGTTTCAATACTATCTTTTCTGCCAAAAATATACAATATGCTTATCAGAGAACTAAAGCAAACTGGTGGTAAAGTGAACCACCAAGTAAATAAACCAGGGGAAAATATAGATGAAAATGCATATTTTCATGGTTGTGCTTTAGTTTCAGTAACATAACCATCCTGCTGTTCTCAATATGTTTCTGATTACCTCATCTGTAATATAAGATGTACTCAGCTATCTGGCATTTAGATGGCACTCTACAAAATATAAACATAACACTCGCAAATTGACCATAAATGCTGAATAAAATCTTACAAATTAGTGAAGTAAAGTGCCCATTAGGTCATCTGGTACCTACTGTGAATTACTCCCAGGGGTATATTTTTATTCTCACATCCCCTCACTCCACTCTAGGGACCCGAACCTTTTGACCCTGATTTTATTTTGTGATGATGAAGAGTATGATACCTTCTTGAATTTATGTATAGGAAGAAGAGATGAATATAATCATTAATAAAACTATTTGGAGTGGCTTTTCTACTCTTGAGGGGTCCATATTTTATATTTTCAATGTCAGAAGTCAGTCTCTGAAACAAGAGCACATTAATAAATTTATGACAGTTTCTTTGTCCTTCTTCTGACAGTAACTCATGTAAAATGTGTTAAACATTGATCTGTTTTAACAAGGGAATTCAGTCTATTTTTAAAGGTAACTTTCCTAAGAGTTGAACACATGTTGCTATCAGTTTTGATTATTAGTTCTGAAATCAATAAACAGCTTGTTATAAATAAAACAATGCCATCATCTTAATCGTGTAAGGTGAAGCAGCCCTGGCACAGTTTCTTTCCTTCTGGCCAAATGTTAGACTTGCTTTGCAGGTAGTTGTATGGATGGAAGCCAAAGTCAGCTAAGACACTTGGTGCCAAACATTCTAATTGTGATAGATGAGGCATGGCCACTGATCAAGGCTTTATTCTCATTTAAGAACTTCATTTTCTAGGTCACATTATTCCTTTTGGAAAACAAGCTGAAATGCAACCCCCCTGAGCAGTTTCAAGTGTGGACACCATCTCTTAAGCTTTGTCATAAAAATAAAGTATTTGTTGAAGTGTGTGTCAGTCAGTGGGCAAATTAGGGGGTCTATTCATTCAGCTGTGGAAGCATAATTGAGCTAAATTCCTGTGCCAACCAGAAATGTATTTTGTGACATAGTAAAAGCCCAAGTGGCATCCCCTAAAAAAGATCCATACAGAAATAGCAGCCCTCTAAAAACATGTGTCTTACTTATGCTGTTATTCATAAATGAGCATTATCCAGCATTCACTGATTTCAAAACTCAAATCTGGCAGACATGTAAATGAAGGAGGAGAAAAATCAGTCCAAATTAGGGATGCTGTGTGCACCAGGTGGGATGTTAGCACTTAATCAGTCTCTCTGGCACTGCTTCTCTTCCATATTGCCAGCTTCTTTATTTTGAATGGATGCTTTGATCCTCCTCTGTGGAGTCAAGAACAACAATCAGTACTATCAGTGACATCCCAATCAGTGGGACATCATTTCACATTAGTTATTTGATAATATGATATTTCACTAATGTAATGAGACAGGATATGAAGCAGTACATGATCCCTAATTCAAATGTCTTTCTTTCTGTATGTGGAATCATACGGATCATATGTATATGGATTATAAGATCTATGTAAGAACTATAGTCATCTGATTTATTTTCTAATAGATATTTTATATCTAAATCTCCATTTCTAACTTTTGAAAGTAGAAGGAAAGAGTTTCTAGAAGCTCACATGACCATTTCAATTACTATTAGCACTCTGTTACACAAAATTGATTTTTTTTTTAGTTCATCCACTCAACATTAAATGTACAAGGCATTATGTTACTATGGGAAATGCAAGGATGAATAAACTACAATCCCCAATTTGGACTAGATTATACTAGATTATGTAGTAGAATATTACTGGATTATACTAAATATAAAAATGACTGCCATTAGAGGGATGAATTGCAGTGGGAATTCAGAGGATGGAGAGATAAGAACTTTTTTTGGGGGGGAGGAGGATGATTCTTTAATTCATTGATTTTTTAGCAAACATTAAATGTATACAGTGTGCTAGACACTGAAAGGTGATTAAATACTATGACAAAAAAGAATTAGTTGCTGCCATCTAGGAGATTTCATTCTATTCTATTGGAAGCTAACAATCTAAAGACAGATAATTAAGTACAACATATATAAAATAATTTCCCCTGGTATGAGCAGTAGCAGCTAGGAGAACTGGGTTACACCTGATGTAAATGGTGGCAATTGAACTGAGGACTTAAGGAATCTTGGCATTGTATGAGTTAGAAGTGGGAAAGAAGTTCATTCCAGACATGCAGGATAAACTGGACAAGCATATAGAAATGAGAGATGGAATACAATATATGAGGACTATCTAGTAGACCAATTTATTTGGAAAAATAGACTGTGAAGAAGAATATGTAATAAGTCTGGATTGTGAACTGATTTAAATACTAAACAGAAGAATTTATGCTTTACATTAGAGGAAATCTGATGACATGTGAGAAGGGGAACTTCTTGGGGAGGCAAATAATATAGTCAGACTCGTGTTGTAGAGATCAACTGGACATATTGTAAGGGACAAGCTGGCAAGGAGGGCAATTGGAGGAAGTGAGACCAATTAGAAGGCTACTTCAATAATATAAATAAAACCAAATCCAGAGGCTTTAAGCCCAGTCTTGTTTTGGTGTGTGTAGAATGTTAACTTGAAAATAAAACAGAACTACTAAAGTAGTCGGTAAAAACCAAGTCTAATCAGGAAAGAGATAGTGTTCAATATTTGGCCGCCACACAAAGTCAAGTCCTTAAAAACCATACAGAGTCAAAGGTTCTGGGACTCCGTGAACATTGTCTCTGAGAGAATGCACTGTTCAAGATGATTCTCCAAAGAGTAACAGTACTTGCTCATCTTTTATACCCTCTGGAGAACTTGGTACAGCAAGAATGCATAGACAAGCTGAAAGCAAGCTGCAAAGAGGTTGCGGCCAGCAGCTGGGGTATCAGAGAGTGGTCTACTATAATGAATACTAAAGAAAATGGTCAAAGTAAAAACTAGGCTTCCTGAGATAGGACTTTAATACAATGGGATAAGCTAATAAGGGTACTAAGCCTTTCCTTCTGTCTACGACTCCCACCCAAACTGGAGTTACCAAACACTTCATGGTCTTTAGTTCAGTCCAAAACAGGTGTACCTGGTGCTTGAGTTCTTACGGTACGGGGGTAAATTTAAAACTTGCAAAAACTCAATTGACAAGAACAAAGAAGGATTTAAGAGAGATGGAGGGAAAATTAACAAAACTTGGCAACTATTTGGATTTGGGAAAGGGGTGGTGAGAAAAAGGCAAAAATCAAGGATGGCTCTGAGGTTGAGAACTTGAAGAACCAGTGCCCTTGACAGAAATAGGAAAGTCAGAAGTAGGCAAAGGCTTTGAGGCTAAGGCAATAAATTTTATTTTTAACATGTTGCATTTAAGACGTCTATGAGAAATGCAGTTGGAAATGCACAAAAGACAATTGTTCATGAAAGACCATTCTTCTAGAAGAAAGACTGGCTTGATATATAGTTATGAAAAACATGAATCAAATTGCCATTTGAACCCAAGGATGTTGATGAGATCATAAAGAGTGTAGAAAGAAAGAGGAAAAAAAGAGGAGCCCTAAAGGAGTGACCTGAAAGTCTACCTACACAAGACTCTTATGATTCCAGGTTCAGAAATTTTCCAGTCATGCCTCATTGCCTATTAAATAATCAAACTAATCCCAGTGAATGTAAAGGTGAAATTAGACAGAAGAATCAAATAAAGGATAATAAATCAGGAGGGTGAATATTCTACTAGTGCTCTAGTTTCATCATTTGGGTTCAGTCATATTGCTATCTAATTTAAGGAACTGGAAATGTCATTGACAAGGAAATTTTTATGTGAAAGGGGACATTAAAATAAGATTTTGTGTATGATTGTATTTGAAAAGTGGACACAAGGAATTTAGGATCTCAGCTAAAGAATATGAGAAAAGATGAAATCTGGAAAACTTTAGAACATTAACCAATCTAGCTTATTTTTCCCAGAAAAGCTATAGAGTAAAAAAGCTGTTTTGGACAGATCATGGAATATTTTGAATGCCGGCCTGAATTTTATTCTTTGATGGCAGAGAACTATGACTGATTCTTAGCATGGCATTGACAATCTAGCAGCAGTGTTTTAGAAAGAAAGATTCAAATAGAGAAAAACTCAAAGCAGAAAAGATTAGATTTGTGTTTTAGTACATAGTGGTTTAAAATCAGTATGACTAATGTCTTTTTGAAACTTGTCTTTTTAAGCTTATAAGGAAACCTTTAGTTTTGCCTCCTTAGGTGGCATGCATAGCATCACTTCTGATCTGCCATGCATTTTGTCTTTTAACTTGTAGCTTTACTCAAGAAAAGTGACAATTAATCCTTGGGGTAGAGATATTTGATAATATACTTTATTCTGCTATTTCACAGTTGCATTTCAGAGCAAAGAGACATTTGCCTGTTTAGTAGAAATTGAAGGCATGGAAAAATCCCACCAGTTCCAAAATCTGTCTCTCATTCCCCTATTGTGATACCTGAAAGTCTCACCAAATAAGTTATTTTATTCTGAACCTCTATCTGTAAAATATTTTTGAGCATAAATCCCCTAATTTCCATGAAAGCTTAATCCAGTGCTACTTTTTTTTATTAAAAATTTTTTTTTATAAAACCCTTACCTTCCATCTTAGAGTCAATACCGTGTATTGGTTCCAAGGCAGAAGAGTGGTAAGGGTAGGCAATGGGGGTCAAGTGACTTGCCCAGGGTCACACAGCTGGGAAGTGTCTGAGGCCAGATTTGAACCTAGGACCTCCTGTCTCTAGGCCTGGCTCTCAATCCACTGAGCCACCCAGCTGCCCCCTCCAGTGCTACTTTTTAAATAAAACCTTTCTTGGTCTTCCCAGTTGCTAGTTCCAGATCCCAAAAGTATCTTGAATTTTCTATGAAATTTTCTATGAAACCAGGTATCTATAAGAGCTTAAGAGGTTTATTTGGTTGAAAGGGAGGAAGGGAACATGAATTTTTGAACCAGCTCAGTGCTGTGCTTTACAAATATTATTTCATTTGATCCTAACAGCAACCTTGAGGCAAAGCTGCTATTTTTATTGCCATTTTTGAGTTGAGGAACCTGAGGCAGACAGAGGTTATGTGACTTGCCTAAGGTCACACAGCTAGCCAGTATCTGAGTTCAAATTTTGAAATGGGTCTTACTGACCCCATGACCAGCTCTATGCATAGTGCCACTTGCCTTTAGGCAGTGAAAATGAAGAAGATACCTTCTCTCTCTTTTTGGCTCCCATCTTTATGAATGTATCTAGTTCTGTCTAGCCATTCCCCTTCTCTTCCCACAAGGCAAGACTTTCTTTCTATACCCACAAAGAGATTTCTCTGTAGCATCATGGCTTAACAGAGCTTATCCCCTCTCATCAGACTGTTTTTGGCTATTTTTAGCTCTGAGAAGAAAAGACCTAGATTTAGGGTTGTCTCACTTTGGGATACTTTTAGAAATAGTAAAAAAATATTAATTCTCCCCAAGAAGGGGAGGAGAGAAAGAAAGAGACATAAATTCCTTCAACCCCATACAAACCTTCCACCGTATAAGTCCACATCACTGATCATTTAATTCTGTATGACTCACCAATCACTATGTTCCTCCCTTTTCCCCCACCCTCATCATTCAAAGAAAAAGAAACATTCAAATCAATACATTTATGATTATCACTTTATATGTGGCAAAACACCCAAATTTGATAAAAAAGAAATTTAAAATGTAATTAAAAAAGCATTGATGTGGAAATGTGCATGGGCTATGTGGGGGAAGTCTTGGGGTGGGGGTGAAGGGGAAAGTAAGAGCATGAATCATGTAACCATGTTAACCTTTCTAAAAAATAAAAATTATTAAATGGAAAAAAGAAGGGAAACAACAAACTGGGAAAATTTTTTATAATAAATTTCTCTGATAAAGACCTAATTTCTCAAATCTTATAGGGACCTAAGTCAAATTTATAAGAATAACAGCCATTAAGGATATGAACAACCAGTTTTCAGATGAAATCAAGGCTATCAATAGTCATATGAAAAAATGTTCTAAATAACTCTTGATTAGAGACATTCTGGGTGGCAATTTGGAATGATGCCTGAAGGGCTATAAAACTGTTAATTTACTTTGGTCTTGTAATACCATTACTGTGGTGGCAAAGAATTGGAAATAGAGAGGATGTCCATCGATTGGGGAATGGCTAAACAAATTGTGGTACCTATTAGTGATGGAATACTATTGTGCCATAAGGAATGATAAGCAAGATGATTTCAGAAAAAGCTTGTAAATATATTCATGAAATGATACAGAGCAAACCGGGAGAACATTGTACACAGTAACAGCAATACTGTACAATGATCAACATTCTCAGCAATGCAATGATGTGAGACAATCCTGAAAGACATGATGAGGAATGCTATCCACCTCCAGAGAAAGAGCAGATGGATATGGAGCAAAGGATACTATCTCCTCACATCAGTGTATTTACAGCTTTATTTTGGATTTTTGGTTTTGTATGAGTGTGTTCTTACAACAGTGACCAATATGGAAGTGTGTTTTGCATGATAATAAAAATGTTTTTAAAATGTTAAAAAAACATAGAGTTTAATGTCTGTTCTTTTCCCAGAGGAGAAAATACTCTGATTTGAATCACACCTGTTCTTAACTTGGCCTCAGGCATGTCTCATTTGACCGCAGATGGCAGAAGTAGTTCTAGGATCCTTGTTGACAGTTCAAATTCAGTTGTGACCTTCTATGCTTCACCCTCATGCCTCACCCAGCATCACTCAAATCACCTCCTAGATATCATTTTAATTCCAATGAAACTTCACTTTTTCCAGTTATCCTATGAAAATCCAATCTATCCTGAGAATATCTCCTCCTGAGTAAAGAGGTAATGAATCTTTGGTCCTATTTAGACCACATTAATGAGAAAAGTTTATTCATTCATTTTTGCCTTCTACCAGCTCCCTTCTTGGGACTTGGCCCCCTTGCTCAGCACTTAATCACCATGACCAGCACCTGCCCAGCTCTTAAGAGATGGAGGAGAGGAGTTGAAGTGGTGGGCTCTCCTCCAACTCCATGTGCCATACCACCTCCTCTCTTGCTGCTGCCACCTCTATCACATTCATTTCTCACAGCTGCTGCCACCCAGGCCACTGACCTCAAGGTCCTTGTAAGAGGCTCTCCCTAGCCCCAGCTCAGTTCCCATCTGGACCCACTGCTTCATTCTGTTTGTGATTCCTTCCCCTGCAGCCCCTACCTCATCCTACATCTGTCCTCACCCCAGCCTTCACCCATCTCATCCAGCCTGTGTTTGTTATTCTGCATAGATCTTGGAGGGAGATAGAAAGTGAGAGATAGGAATCATCACCTGCCCTGTTCCTGGCATAGGTGACTATAATAAAACATCCTCCATCAGAAAAAAAATATTACACTGTAGTGGGGACCCCCCCTGAGTCTTTATTTTCTTTGTGCACTCCCACCAATTACCTTATACAACTTCTGTAAGCCAAACTCCCTACTTGGGAGATGTCTAGTTTCATGCACCATGTCTCTTGAAAGAAGGCAAGCATATAAATGCTCCTTAGAGACAATGGAAGGCATGGTGCATTAGGACCGATTGATCAAGGATAACTTGATCAAAAAAAGGCAGAGGTTATTTGGGAATAGGGTAATTGAGTCCCAAGTGAAAGGTATGCATCCACATGCATCCAGAGACAAGAAAATACTGAGTGTTCACAAGTGAGGAAGAAGTAAAAGGGAAAGTAAAAGGGAAAATGCTATCACATACCTAACTTTTTAACAATTTTTTCCACGGTCGAATCTGAGAAGCACACAGAACTGTAGTAGAAAGTTTGAAGGGCAAAAAATATATGTTGATAAAATCGATTTGTATGTGTGTTTAATTGTTAATCCTTATTTCCAAGTGATCATATGTCACTAGATTTCATAAAGAGACAAGAGCTAGCATTCTGCATTATAACCTCCAATGAAATGTTAGAGGGCTTGCCTGTAGTTATGTATTCACATTTTTACAATCCCATTTTTCTAGGGGTTAGATTGCTAACCCATGGTTAATATCTCAGTATTTTCAAAGGCAAAATAAGCATCTCTGTATGATTAATTTATTCCTTTTTAAATGGAAGGGAAAACCTTAAATTGTGACATAAACATCCGAACAACAAAAGATGCTTCTGGATATTTTTTGCATCACTTTTCTCTATTAAGCAACTTTGATAATTAAAAAGTAATTCAAATAAGCTGAAACACTTTTTTGCTTTTTTTCTATTTTTTATGGCCTCAGATAAATAGTACCAGTTTAGAATACACATGGTATTGTGCACAAGGTTAATTAGGTTAGGAATTAATTAATTCTTGACAATTTCCTTACTTTGACAGAAATCAGTAATATAGTGTATAACTTGTATTCCAGGAATCAAGATAACTGACCTAACCCAGTCAGATTCAATTTGGAGAAATGTCTGAACACATAAATATTTTATTATCAAATTTTTTGAAACATCATATTTTACAACTAGATCCGGTCATAAAGAGCATAATAATTCAAACTGATTTCTCAAAGTCATATTGTTGATAAATGGAAGTCATGCTTTCTACAGTGAAAAGAGAACCTTTTGTCCTCTTCCTGAAATTGTGGAATACGGTTTAATACATATCAGAATATTCATAAAATTCACTTTTCAATGCGTAGCACTATAATAGAATGGTATTTACTTAAAAGAACATTTGATCCTGGTAGTTAGTGTGAAGGTATAGGAAAGGGGAATGGTAATAGTATTATTCTGAAGTCATCATAGTGTATAAAAGTCCTTGTTCCTGTGAATTAATATTCTCAAAAGTATATTTACAAAAAATATATACTGATGTTTACAAAACATTATAAAATATCTTAGACATTTTAGATGACTGATTTTAATTTATTCTGAAAACAACAAAAAAATCTATGAATTCTCACTCCTTACCACTGTCTTCTAGCTTCCTGTCCCATTTCAAACTAATAGATTTCTAACTAGATAACATGAGTTCAAATTCCTATCCTTGTCATTTACTATGTAGGGCTGTGAGTAAGTCATTTAACTTCCTTTAGACTCAGTTTCTTCATTTGGAGGCAGGAAAGAATTCTAGTCCCACCCTTGATACTTCTTATCAAAAATGAGGAAGAAAGAGGAACAGGAATATAAAAATTCACACAAACTGTATTAAAGAATTTATGTATACATATATTAACAAATATCAAAATATATTTTTATTATATATATGCTATCTATTATACATAGTATACTACATATAAAATAAACATGTATATACTTATATAATATATTCACACATATGCATGCACACATCACTATTGAACTCTGCATGCATGCACACATATATACATATTTTTGGACATATACATACATAATTAAGAGATAATACATGTATATGTGCATATGTTTATGTACACATAATATGTATTAACATACATTTATATAGATGCATATATAAATATATATTAAAATTAATATCCTATATGCGTATTTACATATATTTATCACCTTAAAATGTCTATGCATATTTGCATATAGGTATATATGAGTACATAATCATTATATATCTGTTTGGTGGGAAGTCCAAATTATGGCAAAACCCCTTTGCTTATATCACCTCATTTTGAATAAGCATTGCACTTTATCTGATGCAGCATTATTTCTGTTGCCTCCAGCTGTGGTCAGAATAGTGTTAGCCCTAGTTATTCTTCATGGCCCAAGGTGTTTAATTTTCAAGCTATAGTTGATTCCAGAGAAAGAGGAACTTGAGAGAAGAGAATCAAAGTTTCTACAGGGATAATATCCTTGCTTTGGGGAAATGTATTTTTCAAAGTAATCAGTAAAACATCTTGTGCCACCATCAGGTCCTGGGAGACCAAAAAAATAAATAGCTGAAGCAGTCTATTTGTAGTAGGATATATGGCTTTTTCTACTGTTTAAAAACAAAACAAAACAAAAGAAAAAAATATGTTTTTTCTTACTGAGCCATACGGCAGCATAGCGTGAGCTCTTTAATCCTTGTTTAAATGTCATTATCCACTTATTTTGGTATCTTGAGCAATAGAAGTGAGTCACTGAGTTAACAGGAATAAAAGTACATAGGAAAGGCATTTTTTAAAAAGCACTTGAGAGTCGCATACATTGGACAACAGTTTGGGGAAAATTTCATCAGTGTAGTATGTAGTATGATTATTTCATTGTATTGATTAGTGGCAAAAAAGAAGCTTTTTATAGTCTATTTAGGGATTGAAAATAGGATTGTCCCCAGAGTAGTAAGTGGGAGTCATGGTTAAAAATGGTAGAGACCTCTTTAGTTCATATTCTATTTCTTATAAACCAATGACACATGAAGTTTATCACCTCACCTTGATGGAAAAATCTTCTCTGCTCATAGAGTCAAACAGTCAGTAAGCATGAATCAGAAATATAGTTGAAAAAAATGCAGCTTCTACAAAATGCAGCCCCTTCTAGATTTCCAAATTACTTTCTATGCCCCTGAGTAGGTTGTCCAGTTAGTCAAGCTAGTAGGGATAGGTTGGGGATGGGGTTGTCTGTGAGGAGGAGATAGATATGTGACTTTGGATCGGCCTTTGAGTATGACACCATCTTTGTCCAGAGGTCTGATTTATCAGGAGATATAAGGGGTAGCCAAGTAATAGGATGATCTGCATAAATGCTAGAATGTCAGAAATTAATTTCAGTACTACAAATGTAGTGTCAGGGCCATAGTCTTGTGATCCCCAACCTAGAACTTCTCCCTAAAGGGAGGAAGGGCCAATGGTAATGTGTTCTCTGGCCATGCGTCTCTGGCTGTGCATCCCTGGCCCATGCCCGCTCTGTAGGACTATGATTCCAAGACTGTGAAGGTCAGGGTTTGCAGGTTTCGGACTGTAGCCCTAACTGGAAGCTAGTCTTTTTAGACACTGGTAATCACCTCCTCTTTTTTCCACTTGTCACCTGCAGTTGTTGCAATGTCTTTATGAAGTGTCCTATCCATTACTTAAATGATTCCTTGCCAGCTGGACATAGCAACTTCCCTGGAAAGGAATGTAACTTGGCATAGGGAAGGCCTTGCTCTGGCCTGTATCCAACTTCCTCTGCACATATAGAGGTTAATTTTTTCTCATCAGTGCATGCATGGGACAGTATTATTAGTCAGTTTCTTTACAGAAATAACTCGAACTTAAATTTTATCTCCTCTTTCTCACAGAGGAGCTTAAGGACTAATTTTTCAGATACAATCATATCTTTCTAAAGCCAATAAAATGTGCCACTGATACATGGCTTGAAGATTATATAGAGGGTCCTGTATTTCACATCTTCAAAAAAATTTATTGCCCTATCAGTGATTTCTCAGTAATTTTGTCTGCAGTGTCATGAAGCACTACTGAAATCATTGATGGGGCTTTAACTCACAAGCCCTAAAGCACCAACACTATTACATTTTCAATATCCATACTACTCATTCATTTAGCTTAACTCATTCCCAATATGCAAATAATACAACAAATATACTTAAGCATACAGTAAGCAAATCATGTAGCTCTAATCTAAGAGGCCTGGATAGGGCTCAACAGCACCAATTTAAGAAGCAATAAAACAGGACATAGGCAAAGTGCATATGTTTGTAGCAAAGGACTTAGCATGAATTCAGGTTCACTGAAACAATAGCAGCATAGAATCACAATGTAAATAATAATCCTTAAAAAACAAGACACAGTAAATTAGAAAACAAAACATCCACTAGGGAGCTGGGAGCTTTTGGCTTCTCAGAGGTCCTTCAGAGCTATTGTTGATCTGGACCCAGGAGGCCTAGGACATATAAAACTTGAGATATTATCACAAGACTCATGTAATTTTTGACTCATTCTTCCCTTGGGACTGGCCCTCCATTAGCAGATGCAGAAATTCTGAAGTTAGAGGCTCTGCTCACTTCCATTCATAGGCAAGGAATGTGGGTTCTGGAGGGAATTGGAACTCAGATGGGCTGATACATCCTTAGCTTGGCTACTGGTGGGGAACTCTGACCTATAGTGGATACAGCTAACCCCTCATTAAGGGACAGGTTGAGTGAAAGTGATAGGCAACCTCATCAAAAATCTGCTCCACCATCACACATTCTATGTGTCATTTACTTTGAATATAACCTCATTTCTTCCCTTTCTCCAAGTCCAAAGACCCAGATTCTCCTGAAAGCATGGAGGAAAGGCAATTTTGGAAATAGGGACTGTTATATATAAAATTGAGTAGTGCAAAATGCCTAAACTACTAGGACATAAGGACCCAGATCTCAGATTGTGAAAGTTGTGAAATATCTAGCTGAATAGTTTGAATTTTATCTTAGAGGCACTAGGGAGCCACTGAAGTTTCTTGGGTAGGAAACTGAGATGGTGAGACTCATACTTTACAATGATTACTTTGACAGTTATTTGGCAAATGCTTGGGAAGGGAGAGAACCAAGAATAAGAGAAACTGACACTGATTTAAAGGCTATTGGATTAGTCTTTATGAAAGATAGTGAGACACTGAACTAGGATGTTGACTCTGTGATTAGAAATAAGTGAGCAAAAGTGAGAGATGTTGTAGAGATTAAATCAAAAAGATTTGACAACTGATCAGCTACTGGGAGTAACAAATAGTAAAAAGCAAAAGATGACTCTAGTATTGTGAAGCTGGATGCCTGGAAAGAAAATGGTATACTCAAAATTGAGTGTGAAATCAGAATTGAGAGGTCAGTATAGAGATCAAAATGAATTCAACTTTGGACATTGAGTTTGAAATGCCCATGGCAATACTAGTGATGTGGGATTTGAACTCGGGGGGGGGGGGGAAGAATAAGGATGGATATAATGTGAAAATAATCTTTAAAAAGATTGTAATTTAATTTAATTTTTAATAATTGACAAAGTCATCAATAGAGTAAATAGAAAGAGAAGAGAGCCCAGGATGGGATCTTGGGGAATACTTACCCTTTGAGTACAGAGATGGAAAATGATTTATCAAAGCAGAAGAAGAACTATCAACAGATAGGAAGAGTAACAAAGTAATAGAGAACAGTGTCATGAAGGCTAAAGGAGAGTACTTCTTCTAGCCATATTAAAGTGGAAAGATAGAGGAAAATTTTGTCTTGCTTAGGTATGGGAAAAGAAGTTCACACATTTGATCCTGAGTATTACTTTTTATACTTCAGGTTTTCTTACGAACACAGAAGGCTAGAAGAAAGAGTACCAGAAGATTTTTTCTTCTTTTTCTTTTCAAATTTGTTTTGATTTTTTAGTCTTTATCTTTTCATCCATTTAGTTATAATTCATCTAAGAAAAATTTTGCTACTGAGATATAGATAAAAATGAAAGAATCCTTGCTCTCAGGGAGTTTACATTTTAATGTAGAGATACATCATATGCTGTGAATTTAAGTATATATGTGACAGTTCAAGGAGGAAGGGAGCAGTAACCTGATCTTAAGTTGTACCTCTGTAAAAAGGAAATGATATTGTGAGGTTCAACTATAACAGAATGAATAGAAACTGTAAGATTTTAAAGTGTCTTGGGAAATTAATTTGTTATTTTTAATGCTCTATTATGCAGACACATGAACATATTCTTTTAATTTATACTTAAAATATTTTAGTGCAATAGAATTACCTTTTCTATTCAACAATATTTAAAATATTACAAAGCTGTATTCAGTGACTTTGTAAGAATGTAGTGTTAAAATCACAAAATGTTAAAGTCCTTTCTTCAGAAAAGAGAAGTCATAGATTCAGTGGTGGGAGTGAACACTTGCCAAATTCCAAAGTCACTCTTATTAAAAGCTAAAGGACAATGTAGTATTCACAGAGTTTTTGACATCTGCCGAAATCACCAAAATGGGTTTCCAATTATTATTACCATATGTGAATGTGGTTTTTGCAATCTAGCCATTTATCCCCTAGGATATGGACTAATAGCTTTCACCCTTTAAGACTCCTCATTAACTGTCAAAAAAATCTATCAGACAGAGTAGACTATTGGTCACTGCCAACATGATCCAAATTTGAACAAGTGACCAAAAGTTGAAAGGATCAGTATCACCCTAGCAACAGCTCAGCATTTATTGAAGAATATGAGTGAAGAACTCTAAGAAACTTCAAAGTCAGATATGTTTTGAAACCAAGTAAAAGAAATACTCCCTCCAGAAGTGAAGACATGATGAGGAGGGATGGTAGCCAAGTTTAGAGGTGTTTGCTAGTGGATATGGCAGCCAAAAAAAAAGATTATTACTGGGCTTAGGGAGGTTGGTGCTTTATACAAAGAAGCACTGAGCTACAAAGTCAAAGGTAATCATCCTAAACTATACATAAGACTACACTGGAGTATTCCTTTTCGGTACTGGTCACTCTTTTAAAAAAACTGGATGGATTTCAGAGAGGAGCAACACAACTAATTATGTGTGAGGAGAGAGCAAGAACCAAAGAATTATATTGGTTCAGTTTGTCTGGGTAAAGAAAACTATGGAGACATAATTATCTGTAGAAATCTCTAAAAACATCGAATGACACAGTAAGCTTAATGGGTTCCCCAGAGCATGAGTACTATATTTATCAGTAATGTATTTTAGTAAATCATACAATTGATTTTTAGTTCACCTAAAAATTAAATGTGAAAATATGAATATTATGAATATTATAGATTTTAATCAGTAGGGAATTAAGAGAATACTAAATATTATGGTAACACTGATATAGCTTTGAACTTACAAATAAAATGATATTTTAGTAGTTTATATATACATATATACAATACATGATGTGGTATAGAAAGTTCAAACTGGCTCATGAAAGTAGTTTGTAAAAATTTTAGTATGAACATTTATACCTTAGAAATCAGCAAACTACAAATCAGGGGTAGATTTATTGTTTGTTGTTTATGCAGTCTAGAGAAAGTTATGGGGAGAATGTTACTAATGGAAACTAAACTTAAAAGTATGTCATTATTTTTTCCCCAGAGAGCCAGTTGGTACATGTTTACTAGCACACTCCTGATTAAACTATATCTAAACTTCTTATCATGTAAATATGCATACTTTTACAAATCCTCTGACCTAAGTTATAAAAATTTAATTGTCTATGAATTCAATTCAGTAAGCATTTATTAAGTGCCTCCTATATGCAAAATGAGAGGAAGAAAAGCACAGTAGATAAAGTCTTAGACTTAGACACAAGAAGATTTGCTTCAGGGGCAACAAGGTAGCTCAGTGAGTAGAGAACTAGGTTTGGAGATGGGAGATCTTGGGTTTAAATCTGAACACTAATTATTTATCATTTACTATTTTTCTGCCTTGGAACTGAAACTTTTAGTATCAATTCTAAGACAGAAGGTAAGAGTTAAAAAAAAAAAAGATTTGGTTCAAATTTTACCTCTGAAGTTTGCTAGCTGAATGACTTTGGTCAAGACACATCATTTCTGAGTTCCAGACTCAAGGGTTCCCCTCAAATGGCATCATAGATCTTTTATAAATACATTAAGTATTGTTTATTATATATAAGGAATTAGGACTAGAAAAATTGCAATGAACACTGGTAGACAGCCTTAAGAAGCTTCATTCTTTAGAAGTGTCAGCGATCACCTTAACTTTGCATCTCCCATTTAAAAAAAATATTATTGCTTGGAAAAGATAGCATTGTATCATTTAGAGCCTTAGATGATTATATGCATTAGCAAACACACACACATATATTTAAACATATGTGTGATTTGTTCATTCACAAACGTAGAGGGAAAGACTACTTAATTATTAAATATATACAATATGGTATATATTGTATGATATGTATATATAGTATGTGATAATACATAATATAACTATAAACTAGAAATTTAAATTCTATACTTAAGTATATAATATATTATAATATTAAATGTAAAATTAATAAGAAAGATATATCATAGAAGTTATTTTTGTCCTTTTCCACTGTGCATGGCTTCAATTTCAATTGTTTTATATTACTCTTTGTATTATAAAATATAAGCAAAACCAAATATTAACTGGCTGTATTGAATACATAAAATCGTATGAAAAGTCATTTTATATTTTTTTCCACTGAAAAATTTAGGATTTACTCATTTGGAAAAGATTGAGAACAGATTCTTCATAGAGGAAATACTTCCATTTATGTGCCTTTAATTGCAATTTCCAAGTGAATGAGTATAAGAAACAGGAAATGAGGGCTTAAGTCACTAGGATGGTGATGGCCTTATTTATCAGTAATACAAAGCATAGATTTAGATTTGGAGAGAGTGGAAGTATAGGTTAACAAGAAGCATTAGGAGAAGAATTTTCTCATTCCTAATACTAAAAATAGTTTAATATTTCCTTTGCCATCAGAATAAAGTGACTTGCAACCTCAATGGATTATATGCTTCACTGAAAGGTCAAGGTTAATTGCATGAGTACATCTTCTTCAACACATGAAAATTCCATTTCTTCTATTTTTTGCAAGGGATCATTCATACAGGATGTTGACGAGAGTAGCAGCTGTCATTTTCATCAGGTTAGCAGACACTTGGGTGGAATAATATCAGACAAGGGTGCATTTCTGTGGTCATGGGTGGTTTCAATTATTCTTAATGAATAAACTGTATACACACAAGAGTAAATTATATCTATATCTATATAGCTATATAAATATGTATATATATATATATGTATGTATAAAAATGTTGGGTTAAACAGTAACAATTATCCCCTAGAAATTATCAAGGAATGTGAAAGCATTATGAGAGCAAAACCTCTTCAGAAAAGGAGCTTCAAAAATTGTAGCTATTGCTTCAGGAAATCTGTGCTCACAATTAAATTGTCATTGGCCTACACTGTAAAAATTCTTAATGAATACAAACTTCATTATCATGGAATATAAAGTTTCCTTTTTAGGGGTGTTAAGATCCGTTAATCTTAATTCCTGAAGTTCTTATAAACAGACCAGTGTACTCCAGAGTCATAGCATTTTAAACTTTTATTTCCTCTAAATTTCAACTAAAATCTCACTTTATTAACCCTCTTTCATTCCTTCTTAATCTTAGTAACTTGCCCCCAAAGTTATCTCCATTTTTATTTGTTTGTACATAATTATTTGCATATCTTCTTCCTCCTCTGACTCCTTAAGAACAGGGGATTTTTTTTCTTTTCATTATATCCTCAGTGCTTAGTACAGTTTCTGGCACATGTGTCTAATGCTTGTTGATCTGACTACTTCCTATCCAGATTACCTCGAATCTTAACCCACAGATAAAATGTTCATGAGATAAGAATGATTTTACCCTCTTTTTTGAAAAGCTTGTGACTCTAGCACATACTGCTAATAGGAACATCAAACATGGGGCTATATTTGAGTAAAATAAACCACAAGAGGATGACCAGGACTTTCGGTTAAGATGGCGGCAGAGTAAAGTGCAACTGCTCGATCTCTCCTAACCGAAGCATACAGGACTCCTCAAGGGGACATAAAAACGAACCCAGATGAACGAAGGAACCCCACAACAGGGCACAGCATTGAAGGTACGCAGAATCGGGGCATATCCACTCTATAAAGGGGTGAAACAGCTCTCACTAAAACGTGAGAGGAAGAAGCCCCTCCCCCACTCCCCACACCACACACCTCACACAGCGCCAAGGCCAACATACAAGAGTGAAAACAGGAATGGGGCAACCAATAAATCACTAGCAGCCCCAGGGCTTATACCTGTTTGCTGCAAGACAAGGGACCCCAAGTGGCTGGGGAGCGTGTACGGACTGTCCCGAGCGTCTGCGCAGACATCAACAAAGATCTCTAACGAAGGGACTTTCCCCAGCATCTGCGCAGGTGAAGACATCGCCCCAGAGGAGAATAAAGATCTCCAGCGCAAGATAGGACATTGAGTGAGGACCCAGTGCAGACGGGAGTGGGGCTGTGGAAGCAGCCCCTGAGACTGCTGAAGGAGCCTCGGGCAGAGGGGCAGACCTGGGACTAACAGGAGACCTGACCCCAAGGACAAGGAGACCGGAACCCCGGGAGCTTAAAAAGCTCAGGCAGACCCTCAGTGTGAAGACAAAGCTGAAAAGGGTCGGGGCTAACGATGGCAAGCCATAGGGAAGCCCAGAAGAAAAAGATTATCAAGAAAAACTCTGGAACACTCAACAACTTTTACACAGAGAAAATCCAGACAACAGAGGAGGACAAACAAATAATCATATCCAAACTTTCCCAAAAAAATGAAAGCTGGTCACAAGCTATTGAAGAGTTCAAAAATGAGATGTTGAAGAAGATGGAAGAGATCTGGCAAGAAAATAACAGTTTAAAAGGCAGAATTTTGCAATTGGAAAGTGAGGCTCAGAAATCAAATGAACTGATAAGCAAATTCAACACCAGAAATGACCAGATTGAAAAGGAAAACCAAAAGATTATAGTCGAAAACCAAAAGATTATAACTGAAAAACCAGTCCCTAAAGGCTAGAATTGAACAATTAGAAGCCAATGATCTCTCAAGACAACAAGAACTAATAAAACAAAGTCAAAAGACTGATAAAATAGAAGGAAACATGAAATATCTCAAAGAGAAAGTGACAGACCAAGAAAACCGGTCTAGAAGAGACAATTTGAGAATCATTGGTCTTCCAGAAAAGGCAGAAATTAATAGAAACTTGGACTCCATACTTAAAGAAATTATTCAGCAAAATTGCCCTGAAGTTCTACAACATGAGGGCAATATAGACATTGAAAGGATCCATAGATCACCCTCTACACTGGACACAGAAAAGTCAACACCAAGGAATATAATAGCCAAATTCAAGAGCTTTCAAGTAAAAGAAAAAATCTTACAAGAAGTCAGAAAGAGACAATTCAAATATCAAGGAACACCAATCAGGATCACACAGGATTTGGAAGCCTCCACTCTAAAAGACCACAAGGCTTGGAATACAATATTCAGAAAGGCAAGAGAGCTGGGCCTTCAGCCACGGATCAACTACCCATCGAAACTGACTATATACTTCCAGGGGAAAGTATGGGCATTCAACAAAATTGAAGATTTCCAAGTTTTTGCACAAAAGAGACCAGGACTAAATGGAAAGTTTGATACCCAACCACAAAAATCAATAGAAACATGAAAAGAATAAGAAACAGAGGGAAAAGAAAGAAAACTCACAATTTTTAAAATTTGACTTTTTAAGGGCTTAAATAAGATCTAATTATCTGTATTACTATGTGGAGAAATGCTATGTATAATTCTCTGTAGTGAACTCGATCCACTACTATAATATCCACTATTATAGCAACCAGAAGAATAATTCATAGGGAGAGGATAGGATACTAAATGGTCTAAGATGACAATGAGGGGTGGGAAAGAGGGGGGGAATAGTAGGAAACACCAAGAAAAATCTGAGCAAATAAGAAAAATAGGATATTCTATTACACACAAAAAGGGCATGGGAAGGGGAGGGGATAAATACTATTATAAGAAGGAGAGAAAGAGAGCATTAAGAGGTAATAATCAAACCTTATTCTTAGTGTAATCAACTCAGAGAGGGAAGAGTAGTTTTATTATCCATTGGGTTAAAAAACTCTATCTAACCCTACTGAGAAAGTCAGAAGGGATAAACCAAAGGGAGCAAGGGAGTAGGGAGGTCAAAAAAGGGAGGGAAGAAGAAGGGAGAGGGAATTCATTAGGCCTTTAAAAAACAAAAAGAGGGCAATAACAAGGGAGGGGGCAGAAAGGGAAGTCAATCAAGGGAGGGGATAAGGGATACTGGCTCAAAGCAAACCACTGGTTTAAAAGAAAATAGTTTAAGAAGAAGGGGTGGGTCTAGGGGAGGATACAAAAATGTTAGGGAATGCACAACTGATAATTGTAACTCTGAATGTGAATGGGATGAACTAGCTCATAAAACGGAAGCAAATAGTAGAGTGGATCAGAAACCAAAATCCTACCATATGTTGTTTACAAGAAATACATATGAGGCGGGTAGACACACACAAGTTTAAGGTTAAGGGCTTGAGCAAAATCTTTCGGGCATCAAATGAAAAAAAGAAGGCAGAAGTGGCTATTATGATCTCTGACAAAGCCAAAGTAAAAATAGATATGATTAAAAAAGACAGGGAAGGTCATTACATCCTGATTAAAGGCAGTATAAACAATGAGGAAACAACACTGCTCAATATGTATGCACCAAGGGAGAAATTAATAAAATCCAAAGTAAAAGAACTATTGAATTGATAAATAAGATTAGAAGCTGGTATTTTGAAAAAATAAATAAGTTAGACAAAGTACTGGTCAATTTAATAAAAAAAAAGGAAAGAAGAAAACCAAATTGACAGTATCAAAGATGAAAAGGGAGACCTCACCTCTAATGAAGGGGAAATTAAGGCAATCATTAAAAACTATTTCGCCCAATTATATGGCAACAAATATAACAATTTAGGAGATATGGATGAATATTTACAAAAATATAAATTGCCTAGATTAACAGCAGAAGAAATAACCCCATATCAGAAAAAGAAATTGAACAAGCCATCAAAGAACTCCCAAAGAAAAAATCACCAGGACCTGATGGATTCACAAGTGAATTCTATCAGACATTCAAAGAGCAACTAACCCCAATACTATACAAATTATTTGATATGAGAAGAAAAGAAGGAGTCCTACCAAATTCCTTTTATGACACAAATATGGTACTGATTCCAAAGCCAGGTAGGTCAAAAAGAGAGAAAGAAAACTATAGACCAATCTTCCTAATGAACATAGATGAAAAATCCTAAATAGAATACTAACAAAGAGATTCCAGCAAGTAATTAAGAAGATCGTCCACCATGATCAGGTGGGATTTATACCAGGAATGCAAGGATGGTTCAACATTAGGAAAACCATCCACATAATTGACCATATCAACAGTCTAACAAACAAAAATCACATGATTATCTCAATAGATGCTGAAAAAGCCTTTGACAAAATACAGCATCCATTCCTATTGAAAACATTGAAAAGTATAGGAATAGAAGGACCCTTCCTAAAAATAATAAACAGTATATACCTAAAACCATCAACAAGCATTATATGCAATGGGGATAAATTAGAAGCCTTTCCAAAAAGATCAGGAGTGAAACAAGGATGTCCATTATCACCTCTATTATTCAACATGGTACTAGAAATACTAGCAATAGCAATTAGAGAAGAAAAAGAAATTGAAGGTATCAAAATAGGCAATGAGGAGACTAATCTGTCACTCTTTGCAGATGATATGATGATCTACTTAAAAAATCCTAGAGAATCAACTAAGAAGCTTGTAGAAATAATCAACAACTTTAGCAGAGTTGCAGGATACAAAATAAATGCACATAAATCATCAGTATTTCTATATATTTCCAACACATTAGAGCAGCAAGAGGTAAAAAGAGAAACACCATTTAAAATCACCCTAAACAATATAAAATACTTGGGAATATATCTACCAAAACAAACAAAGCAATTATAGGAAAACAACTACAAAACACTTTCCAAAAAAATAAAACTGGATCTCAACAATTGGAAAACCATTAATTGTTCATGTGTAGGATGAGCTAACATAATAAAAATGACCATTCTACCCAAATTAATTTACCTATTTATTGCCATACCTATCAAATTACCAAAAAACTTCTTTACTGAATTAGGAAAAACGATAACAAAGTTCATTTGGAATAACAAAAGATCAAGAATATCAAGGGAAATAATGAAAAAAAAATGTGAAAGAAGGGGGCCTAGAAGTACCAGATATTAAACTATACCATAAAGCAGCAGTCATCAAAACAATATGGTACTGGCTAAGTGACAGAAGAGAGGATCAGTGGAATAGACTTGGGTTTAATGACGTCAGCAAGACAGTCAGTGTACGATAAACCCAAAGAGCCCAACTTTGGGGACATGAATCCACTATTTGACAAAAACTGCTGGAAAATTTGGAAAACAATATGGGAGAGATTAGGTTTAGATCAGCATCTCACACCCTACACCAAGATAAATTCAGAATGGGTGAATGACCTGAATATAACGAGGGAAACTATAAATAAGTTAAGTGAACACAAAATAGTATTCCTGTCAGATCTCTGGGAAAGGAAAGATTTTAAAACCAAGCAAGAGTTAGAGAAAATTACAAAATGTAAATTAAATGGTTTTGATTATATTAAGCTAAAAAGCTTTTGTTCAAACAAAAACAATGTAGTCAAAATCAGAAGGGAAACAACAAATTGGGAAAAAATCTTTATAACAAAAAACTCTGACAGGAGTCTAATTACTCAAATATACAAGGAGTTAAATCAATTGTATAAAAAATCAAGCCATTCCCCAATTCATAAATTGGCAAGAGACATGAATAGGCAATTTTCAGGCAAAGAAATCAAAAGTATCAATAAGCACATGAGAAAGTGTTCTAAATCTCTAATAATTAGAGAAATGCAAATCAAAACAACTCTGAGGTACCACCTCACACCTAGCAGATTGGCTAAAATGAAAGAAGGGGAGAGTAATGAATGCTGGAGGGGATGTGGCAAAATTGGGACATTAATGCATTGCTGGTGGAGTTGTGTGAACTGATCCAGCCATTCTGGCTGGCAATTTGGAACTATGCTCAAAGCGCTATAAAAGAATGCCTGTCCTTTGATCCAGCCATACCACTGTTGGGTTTGTACCCCAAAGAGATCATAGATAAACAGACTTGTACAAAAATATTTATAGCTGTGCTTTTTGTGGTGGCAAAGAACTGGAAAAGGAGGGCATACCCTTCAATTGGGGAATGGCTGAACAAACTGTGGTAGATGCTGTTGATGGAATACTATTGTGCTGAACGGAATAATAAACTGGAGGAGTTCCAGGTGAACTGGAAAGACCTCCAGGAACTGATGCAGAGTGAAAGGAGCAGAGCCAGAAGAACATTGTACACAGAGACTGATATACTATGGTAAAATCGAATGTAATGGACTTCTGTACTAGCAGCAATGCAATGACACAAGACAGCTCTGAGGGATTTATGGTAAAGAACGCTACCTATATTCAGAGGAAGATCTGCAGGAGAGGAAACATAGAAGATAAACAATTGCTTGAACTCATAGGTTGAGGTGGACATGATTGAGGATGTAGAGTCGAAACTACCACACCAATGCAACTAACAACAATATGGAAATAGGCCCTGAACAAGGACACATGTTACAACCAGTGGAAATGAGCGTTGGCCATTGGTGGGGGAAGAGGGGGTCGTGAAGGGGAAAGTATGGGCATGAAGTATGTAAACAAGTTAAAAATGAATATTAATAAATTAAAAAAAGAAACCACAAGATTGATTGAATTAAGTATTAAATTTTATAGAATTACTAATCTGTTCTCAAAGTGTGACTTATTATAGTAGATTTATTAGATTTTTAGTAATTTTTATGTCACCTAGATTTTCCCATGTTCCTCTCTTTCCTAGTGCTACATCTCTTATAACAAAGAATGATCTAAAATTTTAAAGATAGAATTAGTGCAGCTAGGTGTCTGTCAATGGCTAGAGTGCCAGACCTAGAGGTCCTTGGTTCAAATTTTAGGCTCAGACATTTCCCAGCTGTATAATCCTGGGTAAGCTATCACCCCAATTGACTAGCCCTTATCAATATTCGCTTATGTAAGTATAAGGGTTTAAACCTTACAAGGTAAGGGTTTAAACAAATAGAAACTACTTGATCATCAGGGAAACTAAAAATTCCTTATATCACCCTGTTGATATAAAAAAAAACACTCCATTTCTGGATCCATGGCATTGATGAATTAGATAATTGTCCACATGCTGTATAATTTTAAAGTCTTGTAAAGCTCCCAAGCTCTAGTAGGCATTCTCAAAAGCTCAATTCTCATAATTAAAGTTAGTGATTAAAGGTGGAAGATTATCTTCAAAATGTTTATTACTTAAAAAGAGATTTCTGAGTTTTGTTATCAATCTTGTTGCCTTATAACATGTTGTATGCATTTATTGGAAGTTCTTTTAGCAAATCAGAATGAATTAGTTTTGATATTAACAACAAGCAATAGAGAATTGGGTCCTGTCCAAGGAGATAAAGAAAGGTAAAAAAACATGCAAGTGCCTTCTGAGTAGAATAGACCTATGTGGAATGAGAGACCATGAACAACCCAAAAACCATGAATCAGAATGGATTTGTGGTGATAGGATGAGAAATGAAAAGGTTCCAAGCAATATGCAAGCATTAGGCATCCTCATTAATTCCTGCTCTTTTCTCTGCCCTATGAGACTTCTCATTATATATTCTTCCCCAACTTCCTAAAATTTTAAAATAGAACAAAAGAAAGACATAGCCACCATACAATTCAATACAATTTATAACTCCATCTCAACTTCCTTTTTTTTAACTGATTCCCGAACAACTGGATCAATAGCGATGCTTTTTTTTTTAAGATGACATCAATTCTCTTTTGTCACACTTTGTTTCTGCTGTGCCTTGATGATAAAAAGGATATGTAAAGTCTTTTGCCAGAATTGTTTGTGTTATATATGTAGTCTTAAAGAAATCCTCTCTGTCATTTTTGCACCCCACCTTCTTCCTATTTTGTCTCCTTACCTCCTTCCAGGTGTCCTTGTCTGCTTTCCTTTTTCTTTTTTTTCCGTTTTTTTCCTTTTTTTTAACTAAAGCATTGTATAGCTGTTTGTGATGTAAACTTCTAAGGTGCCACAATGATCACAGACAAGGAAATAAAAGCTGATGAACCTTTTGGAAATTTAGTCATCCTTTCTTGTTAAATCTTTAAGAAAACTTATTTTCACTTATAAAGATTAAAGACTACCCAGTGCTCATAATAGCTCATATTTATACAATATTTTACCATTTAACATTTCTCTCAGAATAATCTTGCAAGATAAATGAAAGTAATATCCATTTTGTAGATAAAAAATCTGTTAAGTGCTTGTTGATGTTTAAATGACTTTTGAGAAATGGAGTTTTCTCATTTGTAATATATCTTAGGTCCTTCAAGCTTTAAATCTCACCCTATTAGAGCCAGGTCATGAAGCAAGATTTTCTGATTTCAACACAAGCATTCTTTCTACTGTTACATGTTCCCTCTTTGCTACAATTAGATCTGAAGGTAAGGGACCTTAGCTTTCCACGACCTCTTATAAAGAAATACCCAAAAGAACAAAGAAGGTCCCAGGAAGTCTTGTTAAAGATGTAGATATTGGTGTCCTTGTGACAAAATGTCATCACTGCCTGTCTAAACTCTGAAGTTCTCTGGGCCTAACACATCAGACTTCCTCAGGAAACATAGGGACCCACCGACAAATCCACTCAGATACTATAGTCATGAAAAGTAAAAATGTCACACAGAATTTTCACTTGAATTTCTACAATTTCCTCCTTTTTGAGCTCAGGAGTGTTCCTAAACATTCCTACCCTCCCAATACACTAGGCTAGGGCTTCCCATTCTGCTTGCCTTTCTGTAATGCCTATAACTAATCTCTGAATGTTGGAGAGAGAATAGGAACAGTTTTCAGAAGCATTTCCCATGGTTGCTACTTACTGTTGCTATTTACCCACTACCTTAACTTCCAGAGTGGGATTATATGTGTGTGTGTGTGTGTGTGTGTGTGTGTGTGTGTGTGTGTGTGTGTGTGTGTTGAAATACTATCTCTTCCTATATTTGGATTCTATAGTAATCAGGATAGATTAAGATGTGTGAAATTTGGAAGTCTGATAGAGGCAAATAAAAGTTTGTAAAAAACTAATGTTTCAAGCATAATGCAGAGTAATTGTATTCTGAAAATATTAGCATGTAGTTCTATATTAAAGTATAATTTTGAATGAACTTTGACAAGAATTATTCTATGCAACCATGGAAACTTTCTTCTATGGCAACTTTCTACCTTAGATAATAATTCCAAAATATTTGGTATCTGACTGTTTAGATTTTAAAGACTGCTTAAATAGCAGTTCTTGTTTTTTTCTTGGTCCCTAAGGTAGTCACTTAATTGGGTTTACATATGATTCTTCTGAGTTCTTCCTTATGTTATGATAAAGAAAATATAATTGGAAGGGTAGACTATTACCCTTTACACTGAAACAAATGTTTAATACTAAAAAATTAATTTAAGAAATAAGTCCAGGAGATTAACTTGCATGGATAGCAATTTTGTTGTTTCCTTCAAAAAATAAAATAAAAAAGATGGCAAAAGGCTATGATAATATTGATCCTAATCAAAGATTTTGACCTAGTGATATCACGCCTGAAGAATTCTGTTTGATTTTGAGTAGTGCATTTCCACAGGGGATTAGCAAGCTGGGAAGGAGTACAAAAGAGTCAATAAGGTTGTGGGGCAGGCGTGATTTTACTGTTTAAGGGAACTGTCATCAAGTGAATTCCCTCTACCAATGAAGATAATCACCTGCTTTGAAACTTTCCTGTGCTAAAGAATTTCATGAGGTGCTGAGATTAAGTGATGTATGTAAGATCTCTCAGAGAGCATTTTGTTATTGTTTTTTCTTCCTCTTTTTTAAACCAATACCTTTCATCTTAGGATTAGTACTGTATATTGGTTCCAAGGCAGAAATGCAGCAAGGGTTAGGCAAAGGGTTACCCAGGGTCACACAGCTAGGACATATGGACCCCAGGACTTCCTGCCTCTGAGTCTGGCTCGCAATGCCCTGAGACATTTATCTACCCCCTCAGATAATATATGTTAAAAGTAGAACTTGAATCCAGATTTTCTTTACTGAGGGCAGCTCTTTACACATTACCCTACTTTTACCTTTCTAACTCAAAATTACCAAAAGATTATATATATGAAAGAATTGAAGAAGGCATTTAGCCTAAAGAAGAGTATTAGGCAAAATGTAGTTTCTGTCTTCAAATATTTGAACAGCAAATATATAGGAGAGTTAGTCCCAACATGGTTATTTCTAGAGTGTAGAACAAAGAGAAATGGATGGAAGTTTTCACCTGAGAGGCAGATTTCAGCTAAATATGAGAAAAGCCTCCTTAACTTGTATAGCTGTTCTGAATGGAATGGACTACTTTATCAAGTAATGATTTCACTGTCACTGGAAAGTCTCCAAATAATGGCTAGATAACAATGTATCAGATATGAGTAGACAGGATTAATGTTTCAGGGAGGCTGTTTGAATAAATGACTTTTAAGGTGTTTTAAGAATTTTAAGAATTAATGAGTTTTAAGAATTTGTTGTTTTAAAGGATACTTTTAATTATGAACTTTTATACAAGGCAGAAGTTTCTCATCAAGCAGTTCAGGTAGATTCCCCAACATCCTCATGAGTTATTGTTTTTGTTTTTGTTTTAGTAAACCTTACTTTCTGTCTTAGAATGGTTATTAAGTATCTGTCACAAGGCAGAACAGTAGTAAGTGCTAGGCAACTGGGGTTAAGTGACTTGCCCATGGTCACACATCTAGAAAATGTCTGAGGCTAGATTTGAACCCAGTATCTCCCATCTAGGCATTCTGTCCACTAGCTCCCCCATTTTCATGTGTTTAAAAAAAACTCTTTTTGTCCCCAACGGGACATTGCTCATCTAATGTTCTTTTGTATCTGTGTTCTGTACATGTCTTTTAAGTCTCTGTCAGCTCAAGGGTCCTGAATATCCCTTTCTGAATCTTTAGATGATTCTTCTTTTTCCTCCTCATAAGAATCTTACTCTAGGGGGCAGCTAAGTAGCTCAGTGGTTTGAGAGCCAGGCCTAGAGACAGGAGGTCCTAAGTTCAAATCTGGCCTCAGATACTTCCTAGCTGTGTAACCAGGTCAAGTCACCTGGCCCCCATTGCCTACCCTTACCATTCTTCTGTCTTGGAGTCAATACTGTGTATGTAAGTCAGAAGGTAAGGATTTAAAAAAAAAAAGAATTTTACTCTAGCAGTTATCTTTTTTTCCATTTATCTGCAATCTTTGTTTCACCCTTCTTTCTTTGATATGTAGATAAATGCATGTTTCAGGCTTCCCATTCTCTAAAAACAAAACTAAAACTATTTCTGACTATATTTGCCATCTAGTACTATTTTTCTCCATTCAGGCTAAACTTCTTGAAAAAATTGATAATACCCTTTGCTTTCACATTCATACTATCAAATCTCCTTAATCCATGTAGTCTGTTATCTATCACTATTAGTCTTCTGAAATTGTTGTTTCATGGAATATCAATGATCTCATACCATAGTAGTTATCACATTTTAGTAGATGTCAGATAAATTTGGAAATCAGATCCCACCACCTGTGTGGTCATACACACTCTGAGCCTTACTTTACCCATCTATTAAATGAGAGGGTTGTCATGAAGATAAAGTGAGGTGATATATGTTAATAACTTGGTATATTTTAAGTGCTATAGACTTCCTTTGTTCTTCAGCCATTTTATTCATGTCCATCTCTTTCTTATCTCATTTGAGATTTTCTTGGCAAAGATACTGGAATGGTTTGCCATTTCCTTCTCCAACTCATTTTACACATGAAAAAAACTGGAATAAACAGAGTTAAGTGACTGGCTTAGGGTCACACAGCTAGTAAATGTCTGAAGCCAGATTTGAACTTAGAAAGATTAGTCTTCCTGATTCCAGACCTGTCACTCTATCCACCATGCCACCTAGCTGGCCATAAATATACTATTATATTTTAACTATTACTTCTTGTCCTTTTATTAGTGTTTATATTCCTTGATCTCTTTGAAACTTTTGGTAGAGTTGACCACCCCTCCTAAACAATACATTCTTCTCCATTTGAGTGACTTCACTTTTCTAGTTTTCTTCTCTTCCCTTCTAATCATTCCTCTCTCCTTCTCTAGCCTCTCATCCTTTCCCAAACACCTTTATGTAGTCATTCCTTAAGGATCTGTTCTCAATCCTCTTTTCATTCACTTATCTTCCCCTTGACAATCTCATCTATTCTCACCATTTTCAGTGAGCAACTCTAAAGGACAGGGATTCCCAAATTCCTATCCCTAGCTGTATTCTCTTTCCTGAACTTTGGATATATCTCCAATGTCCATAGGACTTGTCTTGGAAGATCAACTTTCACCTCAAATTCAATGTATACTATAATTTCCCTAACACTGTTCTAACGTTGCTGTTTCTCTTTGTTATCACCATTTACCTCATCTTTCACATTTGTCTCTGGTATTACTTCTGTCTCTTCCATCTCCTTTATTTCTCAAATTCAACCAGTAAGCCTTCTACCAATCAATCAGTCAACAAACATTAACTAAGCACCTACAGTGTTCCAAAAATTGTTCTAAGCACTGGAGATACAATAACAAACTGAAAATTATTCATTAATTGATCCATGAATAGCTTTTGAATGCCCCAGCCTTACATGGCTCACAAAATAGAGGGAACATAGATGATGAGCTGGGAGAGCCAAACAGGGGTCTATTAGTTCATCCTCCTTATTTTTACAGATGAAAATAAAACAAAAGAAAAGGTAAAATGACTCATCCAAGATCACACAAATAGTAGCTCCATCAGTTGTCTTCTTAATTGATTCTCTATCCTATTCCAAACAGTAATTGTCCCAAATTTTCTTTTCTCTTGTCTTCCTTCTCACTCCTCTCTGATCTTCTTAGCTTAGTGCCTTGCTTCATGATTTACCAAGAAAATAGGGATCATATACTATGAGCTCTCTCTTCTCCCATTCTCTGCATTTCATAGCACTTTGACAGCCTTTGATGATGTTATAGTGTTTCCGGTTTCCAAAGACAGATCCTCTTTATGTGTCCTTGCTCTTATTCCCTACTATCTTCCTCAGAAGTTTGAATCCAACCTCTTCTCTTTCTCTCCAGCTAGTCGTCAGTCTACTTGTTTCTGCCTTAATGACTCCAAACATTCCAGTCTTTTATATCCTTAAAAAACACAAAAAAACCAAAATCCTTCAACTGTTCTGTTAACAACAGCTATTTCATCATGTCTCTGCTCAAATATACTAGAAAGAGTTGTCTATAATCTTGACCTCCACTTCCTCCCTTTTCATTCACTTCTTAACCAAAGTTATTAAAAGACCATTTTAGTTTCCAATTTTGTCACTCTGCTGAAACTACTTTTTCCCTGTTAGAAATCAATCAATGATTTCTAAATAGACATATCTCATTTTTACTTTGTCTTCTTGCCTCTTGATAATTCTAAAAAAATTGATATTGTTGACTACCTTCTTGATATCCTGTTGTGAAAAAGGAATTCTCTGTTCCCTTTATCTATTCTGAATTTACACTTGTGAAAGAGAATCCATTATTACCTTTGTCTATTTTGAATTAACACACCTCTTGATTGAATCAACAAAAGCTTGAACTAGGATTCACACCCTTTCAGCTCAATCAGCCAGGAAATGAGAACTCACTGGAATCTGTGAACTCTTGATGAGTATTCACCTCTCCAGAAAGTGGGAAGTGGTTCCCACAAACACTGGACCCTGGGCAGTGCTGGGCAATTTGGAAGCTGTGATTGATGATTGACCTTTATGAAAAGGGGAAGGGATAAGAAACCAGTATAAAAGGCCTTCAATTTCTGGGGCTACGGAAATCAACTCCAAGAAGGAAGTTGGCTTCAAGAAGGAGTTGGATTTCAAGAAGAAAGTCAGATTTAAGAAGATGGTTTGCTCAAGGAAGAAAGTGGGCCTCAGGAGTCACCTTCAGCTCTAATCATCGTCTTGAGCTGTCTCTTGGAGGGAACTTGGGTGAGTGGATAGCTGGCTTTCCCTTTCTTTTTTCTGGAGACATTTTAATTCCTGTTGAAGGTCAACAAGTCCTGGCTGAGTTCAGCACTGGAGCAATGTTTAGTTAGACATGTTAATATCATCTCTACCCTTTTGTATTTCTCTACTTTCACTCTTTCCACCTATATTGTAAATAAAGGTTCAACTTTGAACAATGATACTTTGAATTGGCAACCACCACTATTTTTTATAATTTTCATATATTTTAGTCAAACCATTAAAATTTAATTCTTACACTGTTCTCTGGGTTATTCCAACGACACTTTTCTTGATTTCTTCCTATCTGTCAGACCATTCCTTCTCAGGCTGCATCTAGATCTTGATCTCTAACTCTGGTATACTCACTCTAAGACTCTGTCTTGGGTTTTCTTATCTTCTATATATTCTCCTAATTACCAGCTCATGCAGATACCTCCCATATCTTCAAATGCAGACTTCTACTCTCTCTTTAGGCCTAATAACACATCAACAACTATTTTGGACTCTACATATTTAATGTCATTTCTAACTAGTGACACATGAGAATCTTTTTTTTTTTCAATCCTTACCTTCTGCCTTTGATTCAATACTATGTGTTGATTCCAAGGCAGAAGAGTCATAAAGGCTAGGGAATGGGGTTTAAGTGACTTGCCCAGGGTTATACAGCTAGGAAGTGTCTGAGGCCAAATTTGAACCTAGGACTTCCCATCTCTAGGCCTGGTTCTCAATCCACTGAGCTACCCAACTGCCCCCTATAGGCATCTTAAACTTAAAAACTTCCAACAAAGAACACATCTTTTCCCCGCTAAATTCACTCCTTTTTTGACTTCCTTACTTTTGTTGAAGACACCACCATCCATCTAGTCAATAAGGAAATATACTCTCAGAGTTTGATCTAAACTCAGGTAATAGGAACATAGATTAAAATCTGAAAGGTACATTTATTGTTCTTCAGTCCTATCCAACTCTTCATCACCCCATTTGGGATTTTCTTGGCAAAGATATTTGAATCATTTAGCATTTCCTTCTCCAGTTTATTTTACAGATAAGGAACTGAGGGAAACAGGGATAAGTGATTTGCCCAGAGTGACACAGCTAGTCAATTCCTGAAGACAAATTTTAGCTCAGGTAGATGAGTCTTCCTTACTCCAGGCCTGACACTATCTACTGTGCCTAGCTGCCCAAATAATAGTTACCTTAACCATTTAGAAAAATGATAAATTTAATGATTTCTTGTGCTTCTATGTACATTTCCAAGATCCCCTTTAGGTTAATATACAAAGTTGAAAGAGGGTGACACAGTTCTGGTGTCTTGTAATTGATGACTTAAAGCTAGATTTAAGAGCCTGTTCTTATAAGAACAGATTCACCAGTGTTGCTTCCCAATGTGGACCTGAGCCTGACAATTCCTGGAATGTCTCACCTAGAAAAATATTTATTTAGTACTCATATGGTTAAGACAGAATTGACAAAGCATTTTGCAAGGTTCCCTAAATGGCCCTTATTCTCTGAGAATTTACAGTCAGGAATACAGAATCCTGGCTACTGCTACATTGAGGATATTTTTGTTGGTACTTGGAAGTGGGAGTAGTTTGAAAGTCTGGCATCAGGCAATCTGTTTGGGGCCAGAGTATGCTTTAGCATTCTCTTTGTGGTGGAAGTTAGATATATACCTGAGTTACTGGCACCTGTCTTGCTAAATCATCATGAGGAAGAAAAGAAAACCCTTTGACTGAGAAAGGATTGTGTTAAAATCCCTTACATTTTAATGTTACATGGCATTTTGCCCTTAAGCCGTTTTTATTGAACAGTGGGAGGAACAAAAGAAGGAAATACTCCATCACTTTGTAAATGTTGACCATTGCAGACAGTGTTTAATGACTGCACATAGTCACTTCCAATATATTGAAATGTCTCAGGCTTGCCTCAAATCTTTGTAGCTCTATTCAGTTTGCAAAGAATGGAGTTCCTGTAAGATAGGGAGAGTGCAGCTCATTTCGCAAATAAACAGTTGCTTTGACCTTGTACAGGCAAATAGGTCCTGTCAGGGCTGGAATGGCAGGGCCAGGAAATCATCTGTTTACTCAGTGCTGGTTCAGGTCATTACTTTGTGTTTATGGCTGGGAATTGGTAATATTGCTCTGTGTACAGGGGGCTGAAGATCTGAATACTAAAAGGTCTCTATTTACCAACAGCTTTCTTTTTTTTTTTTTAATTTAAATTTAATTCAGATTGAAATGAACCATTTAACCCTTAATTAGGACCATGTTTTCCTCTCAAAGTCAAACACATTAGTCAACTGTAGACAAAATCCACTTTGCAATTGAAAGGCTGTCTCCTTTCTTTCAACAGTAACTACCAAGGTTTACTAACTACATTTGTTTTCCTTTCACCAAGGTAACTTTACCCATTCTCTATATCTGCAAAGTTCATTCCCATCAATTATGACTCAAGGAACTGGCTGATGGCTTTTCTAATTTTTTTGAATGAGGCTAAGACTATATCTTGAAGCTTTTTATAAGTATTTGAGGCATGGGAAACATTTATATCACCTATTTCACATAGAGTAGTTTGTTTACAAAATTCTCTTTTTTAAATACATTCACTAGTTTTATATATATATATATATATATGTATATATATATATAGTTTTCCTCTCTCCCCATATATCAGTGATGCATTGCTTCCATTAACTACTCTATGGTACCATTTCAATATAATTGGAATTGATTGGTTTATTTCTTTTTAATCCTAATTGATCTCTGTAAATACATACCTTTTTAACTATCCTTTTAAGTGTGAAAGAAATATATGAGTTTTATAAGTTTCTCAGCAATATATACCAGAACTTGTCTTTCTATGCATACCATGTAGAAACTTAGTAATTGTAGTAGACAAATTGGAAGTTATCCAAGCAAAGAAGAGCATAATCAAAACTGGAAGTAGAGTAGTGACATTTTGTATTCTCTTTAATAAGATTATCAGAACCTTTCTAGTTTAACACATCACCAAGAATCTTTTGCCCTATGGAGAAGGCAAAATCCTTCCCATTACATGACAAATAGAAAAAATTCCATGAATTTTATTGGATTTTCTGTTTGTAAATGCTTTACAGTAGTGAGTTTGACAAAGTACATTATTATACATTCATCTTTGTAATAATGGCACACATACAGATGCATGAAGATCAAATTAATGTAACTTTTAAATAATGTTTTAAAATGTTAGGCACTGAAAAGAATCCCAGATCTTTTATTCCTTCCTTTAGGAAGAAATTATATTTTTCCAGATTGCTTATCGATACAATTTCTAATTATCATTTTCTGACATTTCTTGATCCGTATTCTTTCTTCCTCCCTTCCACTCCTCATGCCTCCCCAAGACAGCAGGTATTATGATATAGTTTATACATGTTGTATCATGTGATACATATTTTCATGTTTGTCATGTTGTGAAAGAAGATACATATCCTTTATACTAGGGAACAATTCATGTAGGAAATAAAATGACAGTCAAGACATTCAGGCTTTTAAAGTCCTTTGTGCATAATTCCAAATTGCCCACTAGAATGTTTTGGACCAATTCACAACTCCACCAACAGTGTATTAGGATCCCAATTTTGCCACATACCTTCCAACATTTATCAGTTTCCTTTGCTGCTATATTGGCCAGTCTGCTAGGGATCAGGAGGTACTTCTGAGTTGTTTTAATTTGCATTTCTCTAATTAGGAGAGATTTAGTATACATTTTCATGTGCTTATTGATAGTTTTCATTTCTTCATGTGAAAACTCCCTATTTATGCCCTATGACCATTTGGCAATTGGGGAATGGCTTGATTTTTTTGTAAATTTGACTTAGTTGCTTATATATTTGGGAAATTAAACTTTTGTCAGAGAGTTTTGTTTTAAAAAATGTTTTCTCAGTTTGTTGCTTTCATTCTAATTTTGGTTGCATTGGTTTTGTTTGTACAAAACCTTTTTAATTTGATAAAATCAAAGTCATTTGTTTTACATTTTGTAATGTTCTTCATCTCTTGCTTGTTCTTAAATTCCTTCCTTTCCCAAAGTTCTGACAGGTATACTATTCTATGTTTGCCTAATTTATTTATGACTTCACTCTTTTATATTCAATTCATTTACCCATTTTGAATTTTTTCAAATTGATATAGGATGTGAGATGTTGATTAGACAATGTTTTCCAATTTTCCCAGCAGTTTTTGTCAAATAGTGAGATTTTGTCCCAAAAGCTAGGGTCTTTGAGTTTTCTTGGCAAAGATACAGGACTGGTTTGCCATTTTTTTCTTCAGCTCATCTTTGTAGATGAGAAACATAAACAGGATTAAGTGACTTGCCCAAGGCTACTCAATTGAAGCCAGAATTGAGCTTTAAGTATTGAGGTATTTGAAGAATATACATTAAATGCATCTCAAGGAACTATAAGCTATATGATTCTATAATCAATTTCTACTTGAAATGCAATTTCCACATTATCGCATACCAGGAAGAGGCAGCTTAATTTGTAAACTCTACCATCTTGGACCTGGACCTGTTGCCTAACTTAAAAAAAAATCAAGGCAATGGGAGTTGTGATTTGCCCAGGGTCACACAGTTAGGAAGCATCTGAGGCCAGATTTGAACTTAGAATCTCGTGTCTCTAGGCCTGACCTGCAATTCACTGAGCCACCTAGATTCTCCCAATGTTGCCTACTTTTTAATTTGTTTAGAGGTGATTTGAGTGTCTTCCTTACTTGACTATATTGAAGATGGAGTCTTAATAAGAATGGACGGAATTAGAGGTTTCTAAATGTTACATGGCTTAAGAGAATGTTTTATTAAAGAGAATTCCATCAATCTTTATGTTTGAACATAATATAGGATATTTGATTTTCATTAGATATTTTTTTCATTTTTTGTAGACCTATAATGTTTCTTTTCATGATATGGTCAATTACTCTGAGTTGTATTTAACTGAGACAGCATAGACTCAAATCAGGGAGTTTAGGTAGTCATTTTAGGAGGCTTAAATCTCGCCATTAAATTGTACTATCATTTTCAAATAGTATGGAAAATAATATTGTGTGATAATAAAAGTGGGAGTGTCATGTCAACCATTTAAGAAATATAAAAATCAATTTAACCACTACTCTTTCTTCTATATTAAAGATGATAACCATAACTAATTTTTATCAATATCTAACAATAACATACACTAATACATTGTTGTTGTTCAGTGATGTCCCACTCTTCAGAATCCTGAAGAGAGTTTTCTTGGTAAAGATATTCTTCAGTGGATTAAGGCAAACAGCAGTTAAATGACTTGCTCAAGGTTACAGAGTTAGAGAGTGTCTGAGTCCAGATTTGAATTAAGGTCTTTTTGATTCCATGCCTAAAGCTCTATTCCCTGATCCACCTTGGCTATCTTCATTACCTGAGGACAAATGTAAATCAGAATCCTGATATTGTGGTAACCTTCATAGAAAAGAAGGTAGAGAAGAAATAAGAATTTTTAAGTGCCTATTATGTACTAGGCACTGAGCTAAGTGCTTTACAAAGGAGAAGCCACAATCACCTGATCACACTCCTGAAGTCTGTTTATTTTGGGAATCTGTTTGCATGTGTGTTTACTCACATTTATTTGAATCTATTTCTTGTGCTCTTATATTCTTTGCTCAAACATGCCATTGGATCTTCTCCTGAGTAATTAAGCCAATGTAGTAGAAAGTATAGTAGACTGGATATCCTGAAACCTGGATTCTATTGAACTTTGGGAAAGCTATTTAAAATCTCCACATCTGTTTCCTGTCCCTTAAAATCTAGATAAAAGATTATAAAATCTAAACTAAATCAGAGAGTCCATTTATAACAGTGAAAACATACGTATATATATATATATATATATATGTGTGTGTGTGTGTGTGTGTGTGTGTTTGTGTGTGTATGTAATGCATATACATATAATAAGGAATTAAAATTAAGGGTTTGACTAGAATATATGAAAATTATAAATAATATGGTGGTTGCCAATTTAAAATATTGTAGCTCAAGTCAAAATGACTTTCAATACTTTTTATTTACAAAATAGGTGGAGAGAGTGAAAGTTGAGACATACAAAAAGAGGATAGAGAAGATATTTAGCCTATCGCACTAAATATTGCTCTGGTGCTCATCTTGTTAGTCTGGCACAACTTGTTAACCCTCGACCAGAATTAATCTCTCTCCAGAAATCAGGAAAGGAAAGCCAGCTATTCACTCACACAAGTTCCCTCCAAGAGCTGAAGATGAAATGTTGAGGAAGACTACTGAAGTCAACCTCTAGGCCCAGAAATTCAGGGCTTTTATAATGATTTCTTGTCCCTTCCCCTCTTCACAGCTTTCAAATTGTCTGGCACTGCCCATGGGGGCAATGTCTTGTGGGATCCACTTCTCATCCTCTGGAGGTATAAATTCTTATCCAAAGGATTCACAATTTCCTGACTGATTGATTTGTTACCCACTTTATCAAATGCCTTGCAAACACTCTTATTTAGTGTCTGGTGAGATACTAAGTAGGGGTTCTAAAAGAAAGTCTGATTCACACTTCACAATCTGGTGAGGCACTAAGTAGGGGTACTTAAGAAGTGTTAACTTAAAAGAGAATAAAGAGTTATCTTTCACAAGTGTTAACTCAAAATAGACAAAGAGAATAAATAATTCCCTTTCAACATAGATGTGTGTGTGTGTGTGTATTTGTTTTTCCACCTTTTGTGTTCTTCCAAAAGACTTAGATGTGATTCAGAGGGAAATCAGAGACTTCCAGTAGAAAACATTTTTACCAAGTGTTTTCTGAGTTTTTTGGGGGGAGGGGTTCAATCTTTGAGGAAAGCTACCCAGATCTCTGCTGGGATCTCTGCTGGGATTATGGCTTTAGAGAAGGAGTTTGCAGATAGACCATATAGAAGCCAAGCAGGGAGAAATGAGAAAGATGATGTCATTATGAAATGAGGTTGATAGTGCAAGGCCATGGAAAATGGAATGAGACATAACTCATTATTCTAAGGAGTCCTAAGCCAGGGAGCTAAAGATAATTCAAGCATGAAGCTATCTTGGTTGACACCTACACTATTGCTCCAGCTTAGGCCAGGGATAAAGGACTGTGAAACTCTTCCTTTCAATCTTCTTTCCTTCTTTACTGAGAGGGTCAAATATATTGCTAACTTTTTAAACCCTCTCATTTCTCTCTTAGTTTAAGAATTTAGGATTCTTTAAACCTTTATTCTAAACGTTTAATTGGTTTCTTGAATCAGTTTATATATTAAAGATATTGGTTAACAGAAACTCAATACTGAATAAAATTTTAGTTAATGGATAAAAACATAGAGTAGAGGAGATAGATAGTCAGAGAGATAAATAGACAGAGACAGACAAGACAGTGAAAGACAAAGAGGGAGAGAATGTCTTCTCCATTCCAGAGATGACTTGGGAGTCATACTTTGGATCCTTTAGGGGAAAGTGGGGCAACAGAAATTGTTTTACATGAGCATGGCAAAGAATGTCTGGGCAAGTTTTTAATAGGCCCTTTGGCTGGAAGGATGATTGAGATAGTTCAGCTTGCCTTATTCACCAATGCCATCTGATACACATGTATTTATGAAGAGTGCCAATTAGTGGTTATATATTTATATTATGACTATTAGCCATGCATATCATGACTTCATGACTAAAAACTAAAAAGTTTTTAATTTTCTCTTGCCTATAAATCATTTGACTAGAAAAATACCTTATGAATGATAACTTTGGTTTTCCTGTGTATTAGTATAATAAAATAATCTTCAGTCTGCTGCATGTTTTATATATACATACATTTCCTACTTTTATTGTAAGAGAAAAAAAAACCATTATGCCAAGAATTCCTAACAGGTCAGTTAAGTAAAAAGAGTATCATCTCAAATGCCTATGATACCTACACTCTCTCACCAGTACATACAGAATCTAGGTGAAATTACACTGAAGATTGTAACACATGTGGTAGAAGGGTAATCCAGATTCTGAATGTCCGTTTCTTCAGAGTTCTCAAAATGTTTCTTTTAGATAGGTATAACTTTTGTGCAGGAATAAACCTTACATCTGTATCCAGTCTGTCCCTATACCATTCTTAGATATTGTAGGGAAATTGTTAATGTGACAAATATTTTTCAACCAATCTGAAAACAGAGAGGCAAACTCCAATCCTATCACAAGTTTATTGAGAGAGATGTTATCCCTCAGCAAAGTTGGGTCATTAGGCTTCTTCCCACCTAGGGAGGACTGAGATTGAGATTGAGATGAGAGTTTTCTCTTGCTTATATAATCTAACATTACATTATATCATGTTTTCCAAAAATGGGTGGGAAAACATTTTCTTACAATGGGTGGGAATTAGCTTGTTGAGAAAGTGTTCCCCACTTCTTATTGAATCCTGACTGGTTAGGATAGGGTGTTATATCATGATCTCATAGTCATGAGAGGTCCAAGGCCACCACCAGTCACTCTTTAAGATATGCCTTAGATGGTTGGCAAGCCTTCCACTTAGAGGATGCTTGCCTTCCCACAAATGAGTCACATTTCACTTATGGCACACAGACCTTCCGCCTTGGGTGGGGCCACTACTTACTACAAAATGCTGACTTTTAGAAACTTACAGAAAAAGAAACAGCTAAACGTATTACATTTGTTGCTTAATATTTTTTTAATTACTATAACTCTGTTAATACCTAGTCAGTCATTGTCCTAGATTAATTACTTCCTTTGGCTAAATACTCATTGATTCCAATATCTGGGGTCTTATTTATAAATGGGACAGGGGCTCAGAGACTCTCATTCTCTTCATGAGGAAGATGAGGGGAAAATGGGAAGTCCAAAATTCTCTTGAACCTTTGAAATTCTCTAGGTCTTTTTTCTGGAAAAGGATAAAGGAGAATACATGTTATAACTGACATGGTGTTCTCCCTCCTGAAGTTATTCTGTTCTAGAAATGACTTTCTGCTGCCAAACCCTTGACTCTCCAATTCCAACTAGCATCTTGTTTTTATACAGACACTAGATGGTATAACTCTTCCAGGATTTATTCACACTTAGTAAAATAGAGAGAACTGTCCATACCTGAAACGTGGATCAGGAGTAATATATTTTCACTTACTTTATTTGGAATGAGGTGTTGTGATTGTTTTACTCAATTAACCACCTCATTCCTATACATTTATGTTTCTACCATTTATTCTATGATCATTGTATCCACCTCATTGTACTTTTATCTAGTAGACAGCTCTCTATCTTGCCTACAATTATCTCACAAGAAAGATTATCAGATTTTCTTGATCTATCCTTATAAAATTATATCATTTCAATAAACATTTATTGAGGGTCTACTATGTGCCAATCACAAAAGAATATGAGATTATTCTGGAATAACTTATTCTTGATAATTCTATATAGTGATCACGACTTTTACAGTTGTTCACAAACAATTCCTTTAATATGTTAAAAAAACTATGGCTAGGGCTTCCTGGTTAAGATGGCGGCAGAGAAAAAAGCAGCGCTTAACCTCTCCTAACCGAAACATACAGGACTTCTCAAGGGGACATAAAAACAAATCCAGACGAATGGAGGGACCCCACAACAGGGCGCACCGTGGAAGGTATGTGGAATCGAGGCATTTCCATGCTATAAAGGGGTGAAACAGTTCTCACTAAATCGCTAGCTGAGCAACACCCCACCACACACACACACACACACACACACACACACACACACACACACACAAACCACCTACAACACCAAAGCCAGCTCAAGAGAAATAGAGCAAGTTTGGGGCACCCATTGAGTCACTGGCAACTCCAGGGCCTGTTCCTGAGTGCAGCAAGACTTAGGACCCCAAAAGGATAAAGAACACACATGGACTTTGAGCGCGGGTGTGGAGCACAGGCTCTGAGCGCAGGCGTGGGTGGAGGCGGACACAGGCTCGTGCGTGTGAGTGAAGGCTCTGAAACCCTGAGTGGGGAACCAGCACAGACGGGTATACAACTGTGGAAGCAGTACGCTGAGACTTGTAAAGGAGCCTCCAGCAGAGGATCAAGCAAGGGGGTCCACCAGGGGGCTTGAACTTGAGAACAACCAGACCTGAGACCTCAGGAGCCAAAACAGGGCAGACAGACCCTGAATATGAGGATAAAGCTGAGAACAGGCTGGGCTAACGATGGCAACCCAGAATCGGGAAGGCCAAAATAGAAAGATTAACAAGAAGAAGAAGAAGAAATCTTTAACACTTGACAACTTTTACACAGAGAAAATCCAGACAACTGAGCAAACAGAAGAAGAGAACAAACAAGCATCCGGACCCTCCCAAAATAATGAAAACTGGTCACAAGAGCTTGAAGAGTTCAAATTTGAGATGATAAAAAAGTTGGAAAAGATTTGGCTAGAGAAATGGGAAATAGCTCAAAAGGAAATCAGGCAAGAAAATAACAGTTGAAAAGGCAGAATTTTGCAATTGGAAAGTGAGGCTCAGAAATCAAATGAACAGATAAGCAAATTGAGCATCAGAAATGACCAGATTGAAAAGGAAAACCAAAAGATTATAGCTGAAAACCAGTCCCTAAAGGCTAGAATTGCGCAATTAGAAGCCAATGATCTCACAAGACAGCAAGAACAAATGAAACAAAGTCAAAAGACTGATAAAATAGAAGGAAACATGAAATATCTCAATGAGAAAGTTACAGACCTAGAAAACCAGTGTAGAAGAGAAAATTTGAGAATTATTGGTCTTCCTGAAAAAGCAGAAATTAATGGAAATTTGGACTCCATACTAAAAGAAATTATTCAGCAAGATTGCCCTGAAGTTCTACAACAAGAGGGCAATATAGACATTGAAAGGATCCATAGATCACCCTCTACACTAGACCCAGAAAGGACAACGCCCAGGAATATAATAGCCAAATTCAAGAGCTTCCAACTAAAAGAAAAAATCTTACAAGAAGCCAGAAAGAGACAATTCAAATATCAAGGAGCACCAATCAGGATCACACAGGATCTGGCAGCCTCAACGCTAAAAGACCACAAGGCTTGGAATATGATATTCAGAAAGGCAAGAGAGCTGGGCCTGCAACCACGGATCAACTACCCATCAAAACTAACTATATACTTCCAGGGGAAAGTATGGGCATTCAACAAAATTGAAGATTTCCAACTATTTGCACAGAAAAGACCAGAACTAAATGGAAAGTTTGATGTCCAACCACAAAAATTGAGAGAAACATGAAAAGGTAAATAAGAAACAGAGGGGAAAGAAAGGAAACTTATAATTTTTAAATTTGCCTTTCTAAGGGCCTCAGTAAGATCTAATTATCTGTATTCCTATGTGGAGAAATGCTATGTATAATTCTCTGTAGTGAACTCTATTCATTATTATAGTATTCATTATTATAATAATCAGAAGAATAATTCATAGGGAGAGGACGGAATACTAAATCGTCTAAGATGATATGAGGGGTGGGAAAGAGGGGGGTGAATAGTAGGGGACACCAAGAGAAACTTGAGTGAATAAGAAAAATTGGATATTCTATTATGCACAAAGAGGGCATGGGAAGGGGAGGGGACAAATACTATTATAAGAAGGAGAGGAAGAGAACATTTAGAGGTAATATTTAAACCTTACTCTCAATGTAATCAACCTGGAGAGGGAAGAGTAGCTATATTATCCATTGGGATAAAAAAACCTCTATGTAACCCTACTGAGAAAGTCAGAAGGGATAAACCAAGGGGAGCAGGGGATTGGGGAGGTCAAAAAAGGGAAGGGAGAAGAAGGGGGAGGGAATTTATTAGACCTTTAAAAATAAAAAGAGGGGTATAACAAGGGAGGGGGTAGAAAGGGAAATTAATCAAGGGAGGGGATAAGGGATACTGGCTTAAAGCAAACCACTGGTTTAAAAGGAAATAGGTAAGTAGAAGGGGTAGGACTAGGGGAGGATACAAAAATGTCAGCGAATGCACAACTGATAATTATAACTCTGAATGTGAATGAGATGAACTTGCTCATAAAACGGAAGCAAATAGCAGAGTGGATTAGAAACCAAAACCCTACCATATGTTGTCTACAAGAAACACATATGAGGCGGGTGGACGTACACAAGTTTAAGATTAAGGACTTGAGCAAAGTCTTTTGGGCGTCAAATGAGAAAAAGAAGGCAGTAGTGGCTTTCATGATTTCTGACAAAGTCCAAAGTAAAAATAGATATGATTAAAAAAGACAGGGAAGGTCATTACATCCTGATTAAAGGCAGTATAAACAATGAGGAAATAACAGTGCTCAATATGTTTGCACCAAGTGGCATAGCATCCAAATTCATAAAGGAGAAACTGGCGTAGCTCAAGAAGGAAATTGATAGTAAAACCATATTAGTGGGAGATCTAAATATTCCTCTTTCAGATCTAGATAAATCAAACCAAAAAATAAATAAGAGATAAAAGAGGAGAATGAAGTCCTAGAAAAATTAGAATTAATTGATATGTGGAGAAAAATAAATAGGGATAAAAAGGAATACACCTTCTTTTCAGCTGCACATTGTACATTCACAAAGATTGACCATGTAATAGATCATAGAAACATTGCAAACAAATGCAAAAGAGCAGAAATAATAAATGTAACCTTCTCAGATCATAATGCAATAAAAATAATAATTAGTAAGGCCACCTGGACAGGCAAATCAAAAACCAATTGGAAATTAAATAGTATGATTCTCCAAAACCAATTTGTTAAAGAAGAAATCATAGAAACAATCAACAATTTCATTGAAGAGAATGACAATGAAGAGACATCCTACCAAACTCTATGGGATGCTGCCAAGGCAGTACTCAGGGGGAAATTTATATCCTTGAGTGCATATATTAACAAATTAGGGAGGGCAGAGATTAATGCATTGGACATGCAACTCAAAAACTAGAAAGTGAGCAAATTAAAAATCCCCAGATGAAAACTAAATTAGAAATACTAAAAATCAAGGAAGAAATTAATAAAATCCAAAGTAAAAGAACTATTGAATTAATAAATAAGACTAGAAGCTGGTATTTTGAAAAAATAAATAAGATAGACAAAGTACTGGTCAATTTAATAAAAAAAGGAAAGAAGAAAACCAAATTGACAGTATCAAAGATGAAAAGGGAGACCTCACCTCTAATGAAGGGGAAATTAAGACAATCATTAAAAACTATTTCTCCCAATTATATGGCAACAAATATAACAATTTAGGAGATATGGATGAATATTTACAAAAATTTAAATTGCTTAGATTAACAGCAGAAGAAATAGAATATCTAAATAATCCCATATCAGAAATAGAAATTGAACAAGCCATCCAAGAACTCCCTAAAAAATAATCGCCAGGGCTTGATGGATTCACAAGTGAATTCTATCAGACATTCAAAGAGCAACTAACCCCAATACTATACAAATTATTTGATATGATAAACAAAGAAGGAGTCCTACCAAATTCCTTTTATGACACAAATATGGTACTGATTCCAAAGCCAGGGAGATCAAACACAGAGAAAGAAAACTACAGACCAATCTCCCTAATGAACATAGATGCAAAAATCTTAAATAGAATATTAGCAAAGAGACTCCAGGAAGTAATTAAGAAGATCATCCACCATGATCAGGTGGGATTTATTCCTGGAATACAAGGATGGTTCAACATTAGGAAAACCATCCACATAATTGACCATATCAATAGTCTAACAAACAAAAATCACATGATCATTTCAATAGATGGTGAAAAAGCCTTTAACAAAATACAGCATTCATTCCTATTGAAAACACTGAAAAGTATAGGAATAGAAGGACCTTTCCTAAAAATAATAAACAGTATTTACCTAAAACCATCAACAAGCATCATCTGCAATGGGGATAAATTAGAAACCTTCCCAATAAGATCAGGAGTGAAACAAGGATGCCCATTATCACTTCTATTATTCAACATAGTACTAGAAACACTAGCAGTTGCAATTAGAGAAGAAAAAGAAATTGAAGGTATCAAAATAGGCAATGAGGAGACAAAGCTATCACTCTTTGCAGATGATATGATGGTATACTTAAAAAATCCTAGAGAATCAACTAAGAAGCTGGTAGAAATAATGAACAACTTTTGCAAAGTTGCAGGATACAAAATAAATGCACATAAATCATCAGCATTTCTGTACATTTCCAACACATTATAGCAGCAAGAGGTAGAAAGAGAAACACCATTTAAAATCACCCTAGACAATATAAAATACTTGGGAATCTATCTACCAAAACAAATACAGCAATTATACAAAAACAACTACAAAACACTTTCCAAACAAATAAAACTGGATCTAAACAATTGGAAAGCCATTGATTGCTCATGGGTAGGGCGAGCTAACATAATAAAAATGACCATTCTACCCAAATTAATTTACCTATTTATTGCCATACCTATCAAACTACCAAAAATCTTCTTTACTGAATTAGAAAAAAGTTTAACAAATTTCATTTGGAATAACAAAAGATCAAGAATATCGAGGGAAATAATGAAAAAAAATGTGAAGGAAAGGGGACTAGCAGTACCAGATATTAAACTATACTCTAAAGCAGCAGTCATCAGAACAATATGGTACTGGCTAAGAGACAGAAGGGAGGATCAGTGGAATAGACTTGGGATAAATGACATCAGCAAGACAGTGTATGATAAACCCAAAGAGCCCAACTTTTGAGACATGAATCCACTATTTGATAAAAACTGCTGGGAAATTTGGAAAACAATATGGAAGAGATTAGCTTTAGATCAACATCTCATACCCTACACAAAGATAAATTCAGAATGGGTGAATGACTTGAATATAAAGAAGGAAATTATAAATAAGTTAAGTGAACACAGATTTTCAGATCTCTAGGAAAGGATAGATTTTAAAACCAAGCAAGAGTTAGAGAAAATTACAAAATGTAAATTAAATGGTTTTGTTTATATTAAACTAAAAAGCTTTTGTACAAACAAAAACAATGTAGTCAAAATCAGAAGGGAAACAACAAATTGGAAAAAAATCTTTATAACAAAAAACTCTGACAGGGGTCTAATTACTCATTTATACAAGGAGTTAAAGCAATTGTATAAAAAATCAAGCCATTCCCTAATTGATAAATGGGCAAGAGACATGAATAGGCAATTTTCAGGTAAAGAAATCAAAAGTATCAATAAGCACATGAGAAAGAGTTCCAAATCTCTAATAATTAGAGAAATGCAAATCAAAACAACTCTGAGGTATCACCTCATACCTAGCAGATTGGCTAAAATGAAAGAAGGGGAGAGTAATGAATGCTGGAGGGGATGTGGCAAAATTGGGACATTAATGCATTGCTGGTGGAGTTGTGAACTGATCCAACCATTCTGGCTGGCAATTTGGTACTATGCTCTAAGGGCTATAAATAAAATGCCTGCCCTTTGATCCAGCCATACCATTGTTGGGTTTGTACCCCAAAGAGATAAAAAATAAATAGACTTGTAGCAAAATATTTATGGCTGTGCTTATTGCGGTGGCAAAAAACTGGAAAAGGAGGGTATGTCCTTCAATTGGGGAATGGCTGAACAAATTGTGGTATATGCTGGTGATGGAATACTATTGCGCTCAAAGGAATAATAAACTGGAAATGTTCAAGGTGAACTGGAAAGACCTCCAGGAATTGATGCAGAGAGAAAGGAGCAGAGCCAGAACATTGTACACAGAGACTGATATTCTATGGTAAAATCGAATGCAATGGACTTCTGTACCAGCAGCAATGCAATGACACTGGACAGCTCTGAGGGATTTATCGAAGAATGCTACCGACATTCAGAGGAAGGACTGCAGGAGAGGAAACAGAAGAAAAACAACTTCTGGAATGCATCGGTTGGGGTGGACATGATTGGGGATGTGGACTCGAAACTACCACACCAGTGCAACTATCAACAATTTGGAAATAGGTCTTGATCAATGACACATGATAAAACCAGTGGAAATGTGTGTCGGCATGGTTGGGGGGGCTCAGGGATAAAGGGGAAAGTAGGAGCATGAATCATGTAACCATGTTAAAAATGAATATTAATAAATGTTAAAAAAAGAAATGATAAGCAGGGGAAGCTCAGAAAAATCTGGAAAGACCTACATGAACTAAAACAGAGTGAAGTAAGCAGAACCAGGAGAACATGTACACAGTGATAGGAATACTATATGACAAACAACTGTGAATGGCTTTGCTATTCTTAGCAATACAGTGATCCAAAACAATTCCAAAGGACTCATGGGTAAAAAATACCATCTGCTTCCAGAGAAAGAACTAATGGAGTCTCAATCCAGATCAAAGGAAACTTTTTTCACTTTCTTAATTTTTTTTGTATGTTTCCTTCCACAAAAGGATTAATGTGGGAAAATATTTTGTGTGATTATATATGTTTTGAGAATTTGTGACTCAAAATTCTTTTTAAAATGTTGGAAATTGTTTTTACATGTAATTGAGGGATAAAGTTAAATTAGATTCAAAAAATAAATAGCTTTGGACTTGCAAAAAATTATGGCTAGATCACTTTTCAAGTATATAGAGAATTGAGCCAAATTTATAAAAAATTAGTCATTTCCCAATTGATAAATGGATATGAATAGTTTTCAGAAGAATAAATCTAAGGATATCAATAGTTATATAAAAATTTTCTAATTTAGAGAGATGCAAATAAAAACAACTCTGAAGTATCACTTCATACCCATCAGATTGGTTAAAATGATACAAAAGGAAATTGACAAATGCTTGAGGTGATGTAAAAAACCTTGGACACTAATGCACTGTTGGTAAATCTGTGAACTGGTCCAACTATTCTGGAGAATAATTTGGAACTATGCCCAAAAGGCTATAAAATTGTACATACCCTTCAACACAACAATGTTACTGCTATTATAATTCATGTTCCAAAGAAATAAAATTAAAGGGGAAAGGACTTATAGGTACAAGAATATTTCTAGCAGGTTTTTTATTGTGATAAAGAATTTGAAATCAAGGGAATGAATGTCTAGCAATTGGAGAATGGCTGAACAACGTTTTGGTAAATAATTGTAATGGAATACTATCAGATTATAATGATTATAAACGACTATAAAAGTGAGTATAAACATTACATGCAGGATGGTTTTACAGAATCCTGAAGACATATGAACTGATGCAAAATGAAGTGAGCAGAATAAATAGAACATTGTACATAGAAATACAATTTTGTAAAGATGAATGACTATGAAAGATTGAATTCCTCTGATGAAGACAATGATCTAAGATAATTCCAAAGGATCATGATGAAAAACATCTTTCTCTCCAGAGAACCAATGAACTCTGTATGCAGAGTGAAATATACTTGTTTTTCCATTGTATTTTATTGTTTGTTTTTTTGGCAATGTGAGTAATATGGAAAATATGTTTCATGTTAAAAAAAAGAATTCTGGTCAAACTCATTAGCTTTTAGTTTAAACTCCCATCCCTTTCATTTATTCATCTCTCTTTTCCCTCTACCCCCTTACACATACAGACAAATTAGGTCAACATATGTTCAGAAGTAAAAGACTGCCTTATAATTTTATAATTGTGTTCCAACTAAAAATCACATCTTACTGCATTTCATGCATACCTTTGAAACAAAATGCACCTCTTCATTGTTTTGCTTTACATATACGTGTATATATATATATATATGTATACACACACACACATATATAATACCTTCCTTAAAGTAATAACAAACTTAAAAGAAAATATTGTTTTAGATTTCCTTCATTTGTCAGCAATGCTAAATCACAATAATTGATAATTATACAATTTTCTGTTGAGTTAGTTTTTGAGCTCCGCATCATATATAACCTGAAACAAGAATAGTAACAGAGGCATACCTGAGATATATAGAATTGTTTTTACTGTTGTTGTTGCATCATATTTACTTTTGTATGGCATATTCCACATAGGTAAAATACAAAAATGACAACAATCTAGAAATGTCTTAAAGATAGTGAGGAAGTTTGTCAAAGTAGCTGTAGAAGTTTAATCTAAAGATAAATGGAATGGGGCATAAGTAGGTTTTTTCAAGTATTTGAAGGATTATTGTGATGACTGTCATGTTTTTCTTGGCCTCAGGGGGCAGAACTTGGAGTAATGGGTGAAAGTTTCAAAGAAATAGTTAACCGACTAAAACTTCATTTGTTTCTTCAGGAAGGCACTCAGTTTCAAATAAATTCATTTCTCTAAGGAGAGGCTGGATGACCACTTGTAACAATTGCAGAAGGCATTCCTTTTTAGGATAGATAATCTAGTAGCTTTTATATATTGCTGTTGTTCAGTCATTTTCAGTCAGATTCTATTCTTTGTATCCTCTCTCTTCTGGAGTTTTCTTGTTAAAGATACTGGAGTGATTTGTCATTTCTGTTTCAGTTTTTTTTACATACTAAGACCTGAGTAAAACAGAGTTAAATGATTTTATCAGGGTCTCAGAGCTTGTCTGAAGCCAGATTTGAACTCAGGAAGATGAGCCTTCCTGACTGGCACTATATCCACTGTTCTACCTAGCTGTCCCAGTGTAGGTGCTTAATATATGTCAATTGAATGAAATTTAACTGACCCCAGGAGGTCTATTGTAAGAGCTCAGATAAGGGAGTGATAAAGATAACAAAATAGAATTTTGCCCCCTCAAATAACCCAATATTGAGTAAAGCTATAAGACACAAGATGGAAATGTTTTTCTTCTTTGCTGCCAAAAGACTAGAATCTTGTCGTTTTAAAGGATTTTTTGCTGTTATTTACTCCCTCTTAGGATTGTTTCTTTGAAGGCAAGGTTCATTATTTCATCTTGGTATATACCAAGCATTTAACAGTGTCTGGTATAAAACTTAGATAATGATGGCAGAATGAATTAAAAGAAATTTTTTAATTCATAAGGAGTAATAAATTTGTTCATGCAAAGCTACCATAAGATTAACAAGAGGCATTTTGATTTGTTTTGTAGCTTGTCGACCAGGGTTCTACAAAGCCTCTGCTGGTAATTTGAAGTGTTCCAAGTGTCCACCTCATAGCTCTACCCAGGAAGATGGTGCCATAGACTGCAGGTGTGAGAATAATTACTTCAGAGCAGACAAAGACCCTCCATCCATGGCTTGTACCCGTGAGTAGTTTTGCTGCAACCCATGACCTCATGTTTTGTTTGGTTTTCCTTTTTATTTTTTCAACTATTTTTTTTTTTTAATTTTCTCTTCTGGCCTGTTTTTTTCCATAACACATAAGCTTCTTTCTGAACTTTCTCTTCATACCTGGCTCACCACAAATGCAACATTTATCACAAAATGAATTTGAATACAAAGCAATGTCATATATATTAGCACCACCCTATTTCTCCCTGAAAATAAAAAAGTTTAATGCATGTTACAAAATTTACATTGTGCGGGTTATGAAAGCTTACATAGATCTGAAATTTATACTTTTAAGATTATATCCATCCTTGCTGTTTTCTGTCAGAGTTCAGAGGGGGGAAGAGAAAAACTGAGATTTATAAACTAATCTTAGAATTTTCAAAATAATCCTCATGGAAATTGAAATTAGTATTATTTTGTTTTGTGTGACTTTCTGAAAATTCTTCAGCTTTGACTCAAAGTTTCTAGTCAAGTAGACTGGGGGAGCACATACTCTTGTTTCTTTATATCTATATTCTAATGACATCTCAAAAGGGCAGTTGAAAGGCAGATGATAAATATAAGACAACTATTTGCCATTGCCAGTTCCATTTATAAAATTTCTGTTTCATATATTGCGGAAAAGGAAAGTGAAGCTTATTAATCTTCCTTATTGAACTACCTTGCAGGACCTCCATCTGCACCAAGAAATGTTATATCTAATATCAACGAAACTTCTGTTATACTGGACTGGAGTTGGCCCCTGGACACAGGAGGCCGGAAGGATGTGACCTTCAACATCATATGTAAAAAATGCGGGGGGAATGTTAAACAGTGTGAGCCATGCAGCTCTAATGTTCACTTCTTGCCACGACAATTTGGACTCACCAACACTACAGTAACAGTGATAGACCTTCTAGCACACACTAACTATACATTTGAAATTGATGCAGTTAATGGAGTATCTGACATGAGTTCCTCTCCTCGACAGTTTGCTGCAGTCACCATAACAACCAATCAGGCTGGTGAGTATTTCATAGTTTTTTTCTCATCCATGCCATGTTGAAATAATAAATGGACATCAATCCTTCATGAGAGAGAGAGAGAGAGAGAGAGAGAGAGAGAGAGAGAGAGAGAGAGGGAGGGAGAGAGGGAGAGAGAG